>NW_008605898.1:0-4160 GCF_000691845.1 Merops nubicus
TGAAAATGGAAAAGAAGGCATTTATTTTCCTTCAGACCACAGAAACTACAACAAACAAAAAAAAAATCAGTATTAAGAAGCTGTAACTTCAGCAATGCTGGCTCCCACACTGGTGACTTTCTCAGAGCGAGGAGGGAACCATCTTTTCCATCACAACAAAGCCAGGACAGGGCAGCCACGTTTCCTGTGTGGGACTCGTACACATACAAGAATCTAAATGATCCAAATAGACTAAAACCACTGCACCGGCTGTGAAAGACAAATTCTTAAGATTCCCCTGGAAAGCCAGATTCCCTTTAACTACTTAACACGTTCCCTGTAATTATTTTCTACAACCCCCTTCCTGGCCTTCTGTAAAACAGTAATGGAAAATAAAGATAAGATTCCCTAAGTATAAAATCAAGTGTTTACTTTCTAGAAGAGCAACATTGTTTAATACCCTATTTCATACCAGAATTTGAATGCTTCCTTTAAAACCATCCTTCTTTATCATAATTTCTGTAATCAAATGTAGGTATATATTTTCTTTAGTAATTTCAACACTGATGTGCTATTTGAAAAAAAATCATTATGTAAATTAATACACTATTAAGTAGCCAATCCTGCAGTTGCTATTAGGAAACAAAGTTTCCAGATTAAAAAAGCAACTTCGAATATTAACACTCACAGTCTCTGCAAAAGAACATGGAAGTCTATTTTTGCTAATAAAAATCATGTTGATTTTAAAACGATAAATGCTTTAGTGTTATCGATTTTATTTTAGATAAAGAATGCAAAGTTGCTTTGTTTACTGCAAACGTATTTTGCCTTCACATTTTATTTAGCTATTTCTAAGAAACAAGACAGAATACAATGTGATCTGCATCTCTTTATGTTAATAAAACCATGCTAGCCTCTTTCAATAGACAACACCATAAAGCATAAATACCAAATGGAAAACAAATGGAACTATAATGCCACTGTGAAGCAAACCAATCAACCCTAAAACAGCTGAGATAGATCTCATCCAGTAGTTCATTCATTCTTTATAGAAAAGAAATGAAAATATTCCTAGGTGAATCGGATTAAAAAAAGGAAAAAAAAAAAAAAAGCCAACCACCCTCAGCAGCTCTGAAAGGTTGTAAAGCAGTAAATTCCTTTGATTTATGAAGGCAGCATCCACCGCATTGAGCAAAACAACTCAGCATGCTGGGACCCTTTTCCCTGAAATTCCTTTATTAACACAACCTGGCTCTGCTAGTGAACAAAAGCAGCGGTGCGGGGTGTATAAATCATTAACACTATGCTGTGCAATGGCTGAGTTTCCTGTGTGAGCTGGAAAGCCTTCCTGCACAACAGGGATTTTGGGGTTGGAATTGGCTGCTATGAAATGTACTTCATCATTCTCCGTGTTTGACGCTTCCCAATAGCTTTGTACTTTTCCTCTGCTTTTTCTCCCCCAAGCCCAGCAACTGCAATAGAAATTTATTGGATTTTATGTCGCAAATAAAGGAAGAGAAAAGAAGGAAAAAAGCAAGCAAGCCCACTTAGAAGCAGAATCATTTAAAGATAGGCTGTGTTCAAATAAAATCCACTACCAATAAATAAATTTTAAATTTTTAAAATAAATGTTTAGTTTACCACTTTAAAGAGAAAAATAAACTGAAAAAAACCCTACTGAAAGTGGGGTTAGTCTTAACAACAACACAAAACTAAAAAATAAATCAACTATCACTGAAATGACAAGTCCTCCCCAAATGAAGTAATTTTCCATTGGAGAATCTATTTTATTATTCTTTTTTTTAAGAGCAGGCAGAAAGAACTGGGCACGAGGAACTCCTGAAGTTAGCCATATCAGTGTTTTGACTTTAAGTGCACCAAAAATCTTTCCACCAAGCAACAGGCAATTTCATGTGCACGTGCTAGGCGTCGTAATCTAAGTGGAACTGGAAAAGATGGTATAGCAACGGGAAAAGAAAAACTGGAATTGCAATTTCTTAACACCCCTACATTCCTGCAGTGACACACACTGAACCTGGACAGGAAACATCAAAGCTACTCCTCTTGCCTTGGAAGTACGTGCAATAAAACAACAAAAAAGTTGAACCTTTTTTTCAAACCTTGAAAAGAAATAGCAAGCAGTCTTTATAAAACATTCTGTACTAAAATATTCCATTTGAGGCTAGACTTAGAAAAACTAGCAGTACAACAGAGAGAGAGTAATGCTGAAAAAGCAGTCTCAAAGCATATGCTACCCATCAGGAAAAATGACACATATTACAAAGGTAACTAAGGATACAATCAGTCTTTCAGCCGGGCCAGAGCGTGATTCTGAACGTATCAAGCATCAGCACCACCAACAAATGAATTTATCGCCATCCAAGCCGTGACTGTGGAAGATGCCTGGAATGCAGCTTTGCAGAAGTGAGCGAGCTGAAGTGAGAAGAGGGAAACATTCCAGTGTGCCATTTTACACTGAGGCAGCCACCCAGCAGACTAAAGATTACAAGAATAAGCCTGCAATGCATGCAGAAGTCCCTCTGCATTACACAATAATGACATTCTGAACGGAAATAAATGAAGCCCCTGCAGTGCTATTCTGTCAGCTTTTGAAAGTAAATAACTTCGCTTCTGACAAGAGAGAGACATTTTTTCCCTCCTCCTGCCATAGAGCATTAATTGAGCTATGCGGCCATGTAACATCCCAGAGATAGGACTAACACATGACAAGGAAAAAAAAGCTTAAGAAAGGAGGGGACACTCATCAAATATATGGGCTGCCTGATTTTTTTTCAACTCCAAATTTTCACACTAGCTCTGTTTTTCCAAGATCTTATTCTCTGGGAGAACTTTTAACATTTTTTTTCTTTTATCTTCTTGTCTCCTGTAATGCTTACTAAACTTACTTCAAACAAATACTTGATATTCACACTGTCTGATGAAGACAGTGCCGTTATGAAACATAAGCTTATATTTTAAAATTACTTATCACTCCTTGTTTGTGAAGAAAGTTTTGTGCCCCTAATCAACACATGTAATTATTTAATTTATAGAAGGCTTATTTGCCACAGTAAAGATAATGCAGATAGCTATAAAAGAGGCTATAGTAAGCAAAACCAAACAAGCAGTCTTCAAAACTACCTAACAAATGTTAGTGCAAGTCAGTAAGGAATTGAAGCAAGGCCTTTCATAACTACAGGTACATACATACCTCACAAATATATGAGAGGAGATTATTAAACTTATGCACAGTTTAAAAAAAAAAACCAAACCAAAAAAACCCCCCAAAAAAACCAAAAAAACACAGAGAAGAATATTCAAGATGTTATAGACAGGAAGAACAACAATTTTTGGTGTGTTTTGATCTAAAGGGTCAAAAGTTAAATATCAAATATAGCCTAGGATGAAAGCATCTACATGCTTACTCATGAGCATCTGAACATTGTAAGTATTTCAATTCTAAAGTACCACACTTTCTTTCTCTGTCTGAGGGGAAAAAAATAAAAATCAGTGACTCACTGTGAACAAAACATAATTCACTCAATGCTTCAGTTCTTACTACAGTATCTAATTTTGATTCTGCATGTGTTCAACACAACGAGAAAGAGCAGGATCAAAACACAGCGAGATCTCTCCACAGCTGGAGCCTGCTATAGTGCAAAAGACCAAAGGCCCAACTACAACTAGTCAAGATACTATGGACATTAGATGTGCTATTTTTCTCTAATTAAATTCCCTGGGCTGCTGCACTGACAGAGTAGGAGGGGAAGCAAAATGTAAAAGAAGTCAACGGCGCTGCACTTGGCAACTCAGAGGTAACTGAGCAATGCTAGCAAAGAAATGACAGGAGTTCCTCAGGAGAGCTCTTGTACTACACATCACACTTTAAAACTGATAAATCAATCGCACATACACCTCTAAAAGGCTGGAAAGCATCAAGGATTCTTAGAGGGTGTTGGTTTTATTTTCCACTAACATTATTCTAACTCTATAAAGCAAGGTGAAAAATTCTCATGTCACAATGTTCATCACTTTTGTTTATACTACGTATTAAATATATTAAAAATATTTTAAACAGAACTAATATTAAGCTGATAATAGTATTTATTTGCCAGTTCAAAAACATGCACGCCAACAACTTCATAGTCTAGTATTGCATTACTGGTCAGAAATTCTGAAGA
>NW_008605899.1:0-3498 GCF_000691845.1 Merops nubicus
AAGGTTCCTTAAAGCCTGGGATCATTGTTACTGGTTTCTTATCTGACTGTAGAAATAATAGTTACATGATTGCCCAATTGCTTATTCTTTCTTATTTAATTTTATTTTTTTATTCAGTTGTGTTTAGGTTTGGCAAGAGGAAAAAAGGAAAAATGAAAGCAAAAGGTAGTGAAGAAATTATTACCCATCCATTATCAGTCTTCTTTTCCAACAAAGCTCGTGCCAGCTCAGAACCCTGCAAGGTAATGTAGATAAAGTCAGTGACCTACCTTGCTACTTGATTCTGCTGCTGGCTCTTTCCACAGTATTTTTTAATTTATTTGTCTCCACAGCCATCTCACAGTCCAACAGCTCAGTAAGTCCCTATGCTCCTTGTTTTATATTGGCACACTTCTCCCAAGCTGTCTACCTGCCCACAGAAAGTGTCAGCCACAAGGAATTGAGTGAAATTCAGGTCTTTTAACTATGACCCTAATTGCTTCTCAGCCTTGTGGGTCTGTCAGTAAGTCACATCTTCTGCTTCCTCACTCAGGTCTCAGGACCACATCCATCAGTCTCCATGCAACAGGTTACTCGCTTCAGCTCTCAGGGAAAATATTTAGGACCCATGCCTTTAAAGAGACAGTATTTTAATTTCACCTTCAGAAATTAAAAGATCTTTCCTAAATAAAGTTATCTGTCCAGCATGGCATGATATTCTTTTGAACTGAGCTGGACTGGTGAGCTGGGATACACAAAACAGAAATGCCTTTGCAGTGACCAGCCACCTCATGTTCAAGCTCATCATTCCTTGGAGCCATCACAATACACACTCCTGACATCTAGAGAGACAACGAGAAGTCGACCACACTGCTCAGCACTCTCTTGCCCCATTTTTATCCCCCAAGAAATAGTCACCCTGGAAGGATCCAACAGTTGTTCAATTTGTTTATCCTTTCTGTTGTTCTCTTCTTCGAGCCGACGGAGCTTCGTTTTCATTCGATCTCCCTCAGTTTTCTGAGCTTGTATTGTCTAAGGGAGCAGAAAAATCACAAGCACATCTCAGAGAGAGAAACACATTGAGTTTTCACACAGAAACATGTTTTGATGTCAATAACAATCCAAATATAATGGTCAGGATGAAGCAAAAGGAAAATAATAGAGACCATCAGACTGGACCAGTGCTGACACATGAGGCTGGTGACAGAGCAAAGATAAAAGGAAAAGGTTTAACAGAAAGGCAACTTCACACACATGATCTACAACAGCCAAATATTCATCTATACCCATCCCCAGCATTCAGCATGCCCAGGCCTCATCTCTCACACACTGCACTAAACTCAGCTGACAAATTGTTAACTTGTGATGGGTAACAGCCAGGAAGGAAAAAAAAAAATAAATGGAGGTGGAGGAACAAAAACACCCAAATTCAATGAACCTTTTCAGCATCCAGCTAGGGCCTTGGCAAGGGTTCAGGACTGGGTATACTTCAAGGCTTCCACATCCATATTCCATTCATAGTATCTATCACACCATAAGAACAATGAAATTGCCTTAAGCAGACACAAGTTTAGTTTAGCCTTACCTTACAGATGAAAAATAAATTTGGTGGATATCCCAGTTGTAGAAATCACAGTATTTTAAACCAATAAGGCCTGGACATCTACAGATGGAGGGAGCAATGCTAAGACTGTCTATACAGGTATCAGAGAGACTGTACCTTTTTCAGTTCTATAATTTCATCATACATATCTTCTTTTTCTTTGTAGTCAGGAGTTCCAGGAATGTAGCCTACAGAAAAAGGTATATAAAATAAGCAGATCTGAAAGAGGCATTTTTAACTAACCAGAAACCTTACAGGTAAAGGAAAAAAAAAAATCTATAACAGCACCAAACTGTAAAACAGACTTTTTTAATAGGAAAAATCAGCAAGGAAATTAATTTTAAAAATAGAAATGTTATTGTATGAAACTTCTGCCAGATTTTACAGTATTTCTCCTAATTACTTCTCTTCTCTCTGGTGCTAGATTAAAATATCCATCTCAAGAAAGACAGACACTTCACAGAAGACTGCAGTCTTCCCATCCCAATAAATCAATTATTTAAGAAAAGATTTCTTAAAGATGTCCAGAATACATTTTTCTATTTATGCCTAACATGTAAAAGACTATCATCTTTTAAAGCTGCCAGGAACCGTGTACTACTAGTAACAGCTTGTCATTTTCAATGGAAGTGGGACTTTTAAGTTTACACTTCTCCTTTAAGAAAAGCAGGAGAAAAGTTTAAAATTTTGCTCTACTCAAAACTCAACTGATTTTAGTATCACAACCACATGATAAAACACTTTCTAGAGAAGAAGTAAAAGGAGTCAATTACACAGAATTTCAGGCAAGCAGATGGTTTCTATCAATGGTTCCTAAAAACTATGTTTTGCAAAGTCACAATAAATTGCCTACAGCTGGCCCATTGAACCATATTATATTCACAAGGTTTTCAGCTGCACAGCAATTTCAAAAAGTTCTGAAAGCTTATAGTGACTCATTGCTCAAAAAAAAATTGGGAAACCCTGACTTATCCAATTTAGAAGCCTCAAGAAGCATCTCATGGATCGTATTTTGATACATATATTTTAATGCAGGCTAAACCGAAATGGCTCTTGCTTTGCTAAAGTTAATATCTTAAGCAATATGTGTTTTTACATGGAGAAAAGATCATTGAGTTTTCTCTACCACATCATTACATAGGTTACCATTACTAGAAGAACGAGAATGTTTTGGTTTCTTCATTCCTAGAGCTTCCTTCAAGTATTCTGGAGTGCTGCTGGAAATGCTGGTTCGCATATGCCCCACGTCAACATCGAGTTTCAGAGGATGGCTCATTCCTGCCAACAAAAAGGAAAAAAAAATTCAAAAATCAAGGCTAATTGTGAATTAAATTTGTCAATTTATTCTGAGCAAATGCAACACAGAACTCCAGATGCTGCTAATTATTCCTTCTATAAATTCCAACGCTCAACATCAGATAATTCCAACCACCCAAATAAATAAAAGAGAAATGGCTTTCTGGGTAGCCTATAATCCAACAGAAAGCTATTTTTCAAGAGTTTGTATGTTAAGCTAACCACAAGGCTGAATTGTAGCCGTATTTGTAGATAAAGTTTCTCCACTAATACCTTGTTTTAGTGATCCCAGCCACGTCTGCCTTGGGTTTGTTACAGCTGCACTCTCGAGCTGTGCACTGCCTGTTCCCTGCAGAGATCGCCACACTGCAGCTTTCTTAGGATACAGTTGTGTGCTAGAGCAGTAGGGAGACTCTACAACAACAGAAAACATCTCAGTGTTACCTTAAAAAGCTCAGGCTCACAGAAATTCTATCTTGTTTTTCAAGGTTCTCAGACAAAGTCCTATTATTTATAAAAGTAGGCAGTATGCAGTATGCTATTAAATTCTTACACAGAGCAATGGGACAGTCACAAAACTAAACAAACCAAAACATGAGAAAGAAAAAATAAAAAAAAAA
>NW_008605900.1:0-4169 GCF_000691845.1 Merops nubicus
GTCTCTGTTATTGCTACCAGATCATACTCTTACCAGATCATACCCTTAGAATACACACAGACCTCTAACTCTTCCTGTTTATTCCCCATGCTGCGTGCATTGGCATACAGGCATTTCAGGAAGCCAGCAGAGCACACTGGTGGGAACAACTCCTCTTTAGACAATCTGCCTTCAGGCCCTCTTATGTTCCTCTTGGGCTTGTCCCTAACAGACCCGGTTTTCTCCCCTTCCCCCATCACATCTAGTTTAAAGCTCTCTCAATCAGTCCTGCTAAGTCCTGCCCCAAAAGCCGCCTCCCCCTCTGGGACAGGTGCATTCCACCTGCCTTCATCAGGCCAGGTGTCTCATATAGCAGCCCATGATCAAAGAATCCCAAGCCCTGCCTTTGGCACCAGTCTCGTAGCCATTCGTTGACCTGTAGACTCTTCCTTTTTACCTCTACTCCCATTCTAGCAGGAGGTATGGAGGCAAACACCACTTGCGCTCCAGACCCCCTAACCAGCTGTCCCAGGGCCCTAAAGTCCCTCTTCATTGCCCTTACATTTCTTGTAATGATTTCGTCACTGCCAGCCTGAAAAATCAGCAGTGGGTAGTAATCGGAGGAAGTTACAAGACTGGGGAGTTTCCTTTTAACATCCCTAATCCGAGCCCCAGGGAGGCAACAGACCTACATGTGTAGTCTACATGTGGTTTTCCTGCAAATTCAAATCTATTAAAATTTTTGGAAAAAATTACGGACTAAGAATGGATGAACTGCTGATTGGAGGGAAGTTTTGTGTTTCTGCTCTATTTTTAAAAGAGAAGCAGATAAGAAGCAATAAAATGCCTACAGTAGATGCACAAAAAAATCATCCATGATATGAAGGTAGCAGTGATGATTATGCTCCTAAACTGCAGGACAATTAAATGTTTCACAAAAGTCTTAACTATTTACAAATAACTGAGTATCACTGAAGGTTATGCTCTGCCATGAGTATGTAAGTAACATTTAAAGTTAAATCAGTTGATTTTTAATTCTTTAATTTTTTAGAATTTTTTTTTTTTTTTTAATATGTTCTTCTGTTGGCATTTATTCACTTGATTAATGAGCTGGCTTTTCATGGCTCACTCCTATTTTTCTCATCCACAGTCTTCCCATTTGCAGCATATATTACTAGAGTATTTGAAACTTTTTGAGCTAGTATGATATTTCTGTTATGGTTTTATGATGTCACTGCCACATCAAGCTCCTAAACGAGAGTATTTTGCTGAATGAGTTTCCAGTCCTACTTCATACTGTTTCCATTTGCCTGTCACTGTAAGTTAAGAGTGTTCTGAATACTATTTCATCCTTTCCTCTGGTCTCTTTCATAGTGGAATCCCACCAAGATAAGGAAATGCAAAACCTTCCAATCCTTAAGTCCAGGAAAATGAACAGAATCTGGGGATTTTCTTCATCTCTTTTGTTTGTTTGGGTTTTGGGGATTTTTGCCTTCAGACCTTTTTATCTATAATTCCAGAACTACATTTATCAGTTCCATAATTGTATTAAAATAAATAATGGTCATTAAGCTGTAAGATGGTACATATATGGACTATGATACAAGCTGTAATTTACGTCCTTATTTTCTAGACATCTAATTATTCAACAGATGTTTGCTATTTATAAGAACTTTGAAGATATATTAAAGGCAAGCTTGTGGATTTAATAATTATTTAGCATTAGTGGAAAGCTTAACCATGTTCTGTATACTGTCAGCTGCTGGGTTTTGTTTTTTTTTTGCAGTGTTAGTGGATGTCTCTGTTCCAGGGCTCAGGCCAGGACCCCACAGAGTAGAATTTGTGCTCCCCCTCCCTATCACTCAGTTCTCCCTCATGTGGAGGGATAAAAAGGGAAGTCAGGAGTAAAGGAGACTTTGCACTAGTTGGAAGTTAATAAAAATAAAGTATATTGTTTAATAGGAAACAGAAAGCAAGAAAGGAGGTAGATATATACACAAAGAAGGGGGGAAAACAAAGTAAACACAAGCTATACCAAACCCGATCTCGGCTGGCGCAGGGTTGCTCAGCACCGCGTGGGTGCAGCCCCGCTGTGCTCTCCCTCGCTGGAGCACCCACCTCCTGCCTCTTTATCGAGTGTGGAGAGGAAGGGGGAGGGAATAACTGTTCCCCCTGGGAACCTCAGGGTCCTAGTTGTCGCCTGTCCTGACCCCAAGCCTCAAACCGTAACAGTGGGAAGATCTCATCTCTGCATCGGATGCCTGCAGTGTGGTAGTGCTCTTCAAAAATCAGCCATGTCTAGCAATGGATTCAAGTGCCACAAAGCAATGGGTATAGCATCCATCTTCCTACAGCAAGCAAGACTACCTGGATTTACATAAACATGTGAGAGTCTAACCCTCACCTTCAGAAGGACTCTGGTGTGACATGATCAGGCGGTAAGTACCTAGGTCAAATACATCTGCTGGCACTTCTGGGCACACTCACGGAAGGCATCCCTTTAAAAATGAGGACCCAGCAATGCAATGGGCTACATGAAGATACTCCTAAAAGTGATGTATGCTAGCTAATGTAGGTGCCAAATACTTCCACTTAGAGCAGGTAAATTACCTTTAGGTGATTTCATTTAAAAAAGCAAAAACAAAGACAAGAACAAAACCAAGCAAACAATCAAACAAACAAAAAAAAAAAATAAAAAACAAGGATAGAATAAAATGAATCAAAAAAAAAGCTTGTGCTTGAAATCATGCATGTTTTTATTATTGATCGTTTGGGAAGCGCTGTGCTCTTGCCCTCGCTTAAGGTAATATGAAGCAATACACTGTTTATTTTACACACTCATCTGTACACTGCTGACTAAAGAAAAGATAGGTTGTCTAAATGCCTTGAAGATAGTGGTTGTACCATGAGTGACCAGAGAGAGATCTGCTGAGTATTGTTCAACCTCAAAACCGAACTCAGATGTGCTCCAAGGTAAGGACAATTCTTGTAGCTGGCTCTCTTGAGCAGACATAAGAAGTAGAAGCTTGAGTTTGCACAAAGTGTTTGTAGTGTGATTGCTGGGAGCTGGCACAGAGTCCAAACACAGTGCTACCACCAGATGAAGAAAAAAACAAGGAATGCAATTAAGTGAGAAATGCACTAAAAATTGTTTCATGACTGGATAGGAATTATGTAAATCCAGAGAGGAGTGTCTTTGTTATGTTAAAAGATTGGAACACAAAATGTGTTTTATATTAGAACTCAGCTTTCCTTTCTTCCTGAAAGCTTTTATCCTTGCCTTGCATTCCACTTGTACTTGCAGTGACAAATGCTGAAACCATCTGGAGCAGCACCGAAACTGCAGAACTTTTGCACCTGGTTTGTTCTGACCAGCAAGCCCAAGCTCAGTGAACTAATAGTTTAACTGAATGAGGCACTGAATGCCGCTGAATGAGGCACAGCCCTGATCACTGAGGATGCAGAGAAGGCAGAACTGCTGAATGCCACCTTTGCTTCAGTCTTTAATCCTGAGGCCAGCCTTTGTGAACTCCAGATGTAGGAGAGAAAGACTGGAGGAGGGAAGACTCTCTGATGGCCAATGGAAACTGGGTTAGTGATCAGTTAAGAAAATTGAATATACAAGTCCATAGGCCCTGATGAGATGCATCTGACAGTATTGAGAGAAATGGCTGATGTTGTCACCCTACCACTCTACATCATTTCTGCTAGATCGTGTCAAATGGGAGAGGTGCCTGAGGACTGGAGGAAAGCCAATGTCACTCCAGTCTTCAAAAAGGGCAAGAAGGGAGTTCTGGGAAACTACAGACCAGTCAGCCTCACCTCCATCCCTGGAAAAAATAATGGAGTGGCTCATTCTGGAGGTCATCTCTGAGCACACGGAAGAGAAGAGGGTTATCAAGACTAGTCAGCATGGAGTTACCAAGGGGAAATCATGCCTGGCTAATCTTATAGCATTCTACGAAGTCGTGACTGAATGGGTAGATGTAGGGACACCGGCTGATGTAGTTGCCGTGGTTTGGGGTCAGGACAGCCTCCAGAACTGTAACAGACACTCTCTGTTAGCCCCCTCCCCCCAACCCCGAAAGAGAAAGAGAAAGGGAATAAGGGAGAGAGACTTATTGATTAGAAAACTGCTTTGATACTACCACTAATAAAAATAATAATAATGATAATAAAACAGACTATGT
>NW_008605901.1:0-15059 GCF_000691845.1 Merops nubicus
GATAACGCATCCGCCCGCAGCCTTTTCCTCCGAGGTTTCGGGAAGGTTGCTGGCCCAGATCACAGACCGTCAGGAGTTGCCACAGACAGAAGGCATGGGAGAGTTTCATTAAAGAGCCCCGATGCCAGCAGGGCCAAATAAAATCCTTAACAAGCAAGGGAGCACCTTATTGCAGGGCGTGGGATGACAGAAGAAGACAATCCACCTGGCAAGTCAGTGATGGGACCGAGCCCTCGCACCCATCTCCCCTTCCCTCACCTGATGTGCGCGGTCCTGCTCACTCCCTGCCCCCAGGAAGCTCCTGCAACCACCCCCGGTGCACCCACCCCAACGGTACAGGATAGGTTCCTGTTCCCTTTTCTCTCCCGCAGCCACACCCCCATCCTCCAGAGGAGGCATATGGGGTGTCCGGTGCACCCCAGAGTGTCTAACAACAAGCTGACCCCCAGCAGTGATGTGGTGGGGCTGCAGCACAGCCCCCCGGCTCCAGGCTTCCCCAGCATCTGGGTGTCACACTGGCTGCACAGGCCCTGCTGTGGGTCAGGGACTCACTGAGGGCTAAAGCCATGGGATCTCCACTGATCCTGACAAAGTTCATTGAATAATTTTATAATAAGTCCTCTGCAGTTAAACAGGTCATTGCCTTTTTTTCTGGAAACTTGTAGTCACCTGCCTCTCCTCTGCTAAAGCTCTGCCGGGCCTCTGACACCCTGTTGCTACTAGCTGGAAGCGTGTCTTGAGATGGCACATTATCACCAGGCAATATCCCTGGGGAGAGACTGAGTCCTGCAAAGCTTACTACAAAAACACAGGGATTAGTAGCACTGCCGCAGTGATGCCGGCTCTCCATCATCTTGGATCTCCTCCTTCACAGCTCATTTTGACAAGGAAATATTTGCCTTGTTCTCATCCTCCCATTGCAAAGCCCAGATCATCCTGACTCAGATTAATCATGTCTCCATTTATCAGAAGACAAGCACTGAAAAAAAAATGCCACAGCTGATACAATCTTCTCTCAGCCAAGGTCAAAGGTTGAGGTTCAACTTACGCCTCTAGTAAAACAGGCTGGTTTGTTCCAGTTAAATAACAGTCAGCTTCAGCCTTTGCCCAAAACCTAAGCCAAATTTAATACAACATAACCAAAGGTTTAACTTCTAACATGTCCGTTCTGTTTTAATGCGTTTCCACACTTCCAGGTCCTCTCTGGGCAACTGCAGTACGTCACGAGTGACAAAGTTTTCATAATACTTCCAGGACATCCCTCAGATCCCATTTACAGACACAGACATTGTAGGATGGGGGAGGCCAACAAAAAGTTCAGTTAGCAAAACTCTAGATAATTCTGGTCCATTATTCAGATAACTGGACTTTGCTGCAATCTCAGATCAAAATCTCTCATCCGCTAACTCTGGATGGGATAGATTAGAGGACCATATGAACTCTGCTGCTCCTGCTTTTACACTGGTTTTAGGTATCGCCCTTTCATAGCCATCACCAGGATGGAGAGAGACTCCAGTCCCTGTTTCTCCAGTATACTCCTTCATGACCTCACTGAGGTCCCTGGAGCAACCCACAAATGGCTCTGAAAATCAACATTTTTTTCTTCTAGTTTCCTAGGCCAGGTGTGAGTTAATAAAGGAAAAAAAAAAAAAGTGAACTGTGTTGACACAGGCACTATGGTAAATGTAATTAAATTGCAGATAAAGAGAATTATATTTTTACAAGGTAATATTTTAGAAAGCTTCTGTGCAGTAGAAGAGGTTTATAGCAAATTCCTTCTAAAATAGCCCTCCTGTTTCTGACTACTCTGTAGCTTCTATTTAAAAGCTTTTAATAAAATAACTCATTTTGATATTAGGTTTGAATTCTATCCAAAATTTTAAATCTCTCCAAGAAATACTTTAAAGCTATTTCCTCATGACCTGCTAACAGCAAACACACAAGCAGTGAACACGTGCAGGGTTCATGAGCATTGGCTGTCACTGGACAGGGTGGAAGGGAATTTGCCAGCCTGATCCTGAGACATCAATCTTCTCTCACCATCTCCAAGGTCTTTTTCACTCTCCTCATTATGTTAACTGCTTCCCTTCCTATTCCATGTGTTTTGTCCACTGGTCATCATTCAAGTGTTTTTTACCCAAAAACTTCTTCTGAACCAAACACCTCCACCAGTTTCACTTTGTTCCAGTTTCTGCCACCCAACTGCTAGATAAAATCGTGTGGCCTGAAGATACCTGTTCCTTCCCCAGCCCTCACGTATCCATCCAGCCTGGGAAGGCAGCTCTGGCTGGTAGCTGTATGGCTTTTGCCTCTCCAGATACAGGGATGCTCCTCCCAGGGCTGGCATTGACTACCCTCCTCAGTTTGGAGCTGAAAGCTCAGAGGATGCCTACACTGACTAGCCTGTTTGCTTGGCCCACATCTCCAACGGGCTTGCCTTAAATAAACTCCTTCACCTTGACATTTAAGCAGACTTGCCCAATCTTCTCACTCTTGCTCTGTTTCCTCAGGGGTCTGCTGCTGCTCTGGATTCCATTATTTTATGCTTAACGAGCCGTCATGCTCAGCCTGCCACTGTCACTTCCACTTCTCATTTCTGACTTGGTGGCCTTGTCATGTTTACAGTGATCCATGCCACAAAGGCTCTGAACTTCTCTGGGGTTTCATTCATTCTCTGCAGCTTTTCCTGGGTGTGTGGCAGCATCTCTCTTTTTCTAGTACCATGCTGTAAGGAGCTTGTTCAAGGGAGTGCTTCACAGCTTGATAGTCCAAGAGGTTTTTTCCCCAGCACCAAGTATGCTTCTTCAGATCGCTGTGATGTTTGGCAGCCACATTCCCATAGGTGAAGTCCTCATTTGCTATGTTTTCATGAGATCCTGTCGCCTCTGTGATCTCTCTGGAAGACGTTCAGTGATGTAGGCTTCACAACTGTGAAATACCAATTGCACGAGGGCAGCTGCCTCCCACAGCAGTCACTGCTCTGGGAATTCAGGTGATCTGCATGCTGCAAAGTCTGCCTTTAGCTCAGCCACAAGCCTCCAGTTATGGTCCACTTCTGCCATGAGCCAAGGGATCTTTTTTTGTTTGGCTGGTTGGTTGGTTGGTTTGTTTTGTTTTTTTGCTGTAGGGCTGGAAGGAACAACCACTCTTGACTTGGAATGACAATACTGGCAAATCTCTCATGACATGAAGCATCATTTGATCTTTGATATGTGGTCATTCAAAACTTATCCAGAATCCAGACTGGTACCTATATGGGCCCAACCCCAAGGCAATTCAAATCAGTAATTAATTTCTCTCCAGAGTATGCTGTTCTCTATCACAGCTTGTAATTCAAGCTGAAAGAAAATTGTTAGTAACTGCCATCTGAGAGGCAGTGCTCTGCTCACTGTGCCTGCCTGCTTGTTTGAGGGTCCAGGGGAGAACACACTTGGTCCAGAAAGAGGTGACTGTCAGGAATTATGACTGACATGGACAGCTTCCTAAGCTGCAAAACAAATCACAGATTTGTCTTACACGTTACAAGAACCATGAGAACAGCTCCCCTTCTAAAAAGGAACTCCACTAATATGAGGAAATACCCACACATGTAGCTCACACTATTTTTAAGGGGTAAATTTTTCTAATCACCTTCAACCTCAAATCATTCTTCATGTCAGGCCAGGCAGGCAGGAAATCCTGAAAGGTGAAACAAGGAGAGCTTGTGTTTCAGGGTAAGGTGAGGAAACCAAGATGCTGATAAACTGGATGGGGAGTTGATAAAAGCCACCTCACAAGTGCAAATGAAGCAGGGCAGGAGACAGGAGACACCCATCGAGTTGAACTCCCTCTGAAAATAAAAGACTGTGTTTAAAAATAAAAACGAGTAACATAAAGTGTGATCCACAGTTCTGTCTCCAGCTGAGCTCAAGCGCATAGCCGCTATTTAAATTCCCCATGTCAGTGATGAAAGCATCTCCAGGACACGTTTATGGCTCTCAGGCACTGCGAGGGCTGCAGCAGAGCAGATGCCTCCGCTGTGAGATGGCTCCTGGCCCCAGCCTGTGTGCTCCGACTCCCTCCCCAGTTCCTCAGGCAGGTAGGATGCAAAGCCAACAGCTAAACAGCATGGGAGGCTCCGGGTGGAGAGGGGCAGTCTGCGAGACAGGATTCAAAGGGAAGAATTTCCCCTTTAAAGTACTTCATGACCATTTCCTAATTGTTCTCCGAGGAAACGTGCTCCCATACCAGGAGCAGTTCCACGTAAAGAAGCACGCCGGTGCCTCAGCGTTGGAGAGGATGCTGTTAGTGTGGAGCAGGGAGGCAGAAAGGATTGGAGTTGACACAGAGCTGCTCTGTGCAGCCTTGGAGTCCTCCCAGCTTTCAGCATCGCTGCTGCTGTCAATATGGCAGCGTCTGTAACGCAGTTGGTGTGTATGGCTGGGAAGCTGAGACAGATCCACCCCGATAGACAGAGCTCCACAAAGATCCCCTACTGCAGATACTCTGTCCCTTGTACGCTTTGATGGGGATCTGATGCTTGGCAGGAAGCGAGGTTTGCTGACCCATGCAGCTAATTTTCTGCTGAGAGATCATTCGAGGTGCTCACAAGCAGCCTGCATTTTGCAAACCAAACACTGCAAACTCGTCATTTATTCAATGTTAAAAATCAGCCCTGAGATCTTGAGGTTGCAGGCACAAATCCATTTATGGCAGACAAAGTCTACGCTTCTTTGCTCTTATCGCTGTTGTCTCAAAGACTTGGGCTTACAGGGCATCCAGGTCTCACAGCAAGGATTCCCTGGGGCTATTAACTGCTACACAGATACCCAATGTGGCACTGGGAGGTCAGTCCCACTGCAGCAAAATACCAGAGCATGTGCTTAAGTTTAAACACATGAGCAGTTGAAGGGGTATTTGTGCAATGAAATACAGAGTTAACCGCATGGGTGAGCGGGGATTTCTCTTTCATCCCTGGAGGCTGCTGCTTTAGCTTTAATTAAAACAAAAACGTAGTGAGTTAGATGGGCTCATCCTCTTTCTCCAGCAGATGGTGGTTCTTTGATAAAAATGTCTGCTGCATCAAGCATCCATCTCTCCTTGGGAGCCTGGCCTGTGTCCTGCCATTCTGGACAGAGACGCACACCAAGCTCTGCCTGTGCCTGCACCAGTCAAGCCCTAAGGACTGGGCAATGTCTCCAGAGCTGCGTGGAAGGACTTCAGGGCAAGAGGCCAGGCTTGCCCTGCCTGTGCAGACAGTGCTGCTTTGGAGGAGCTGGGGACTGCAGGAACAAGTAAGTCTCAGAGAAGGACAGCACAAGAGGACAGAGAAAGCACAGCCGTGCAATGTGTCTGCTCCTCAGCTGGAGGAACGCAACTGCATTCCTCTGGGACTGGGTGCAGCAATAGTCAGCCACGGGGAGAAGATGCTAGCACAACAGGGCCCTTGTATTTCATAGCTGTGCCAAACTGCCAGCTTGTTTCCCCCACCCACCAAACAGTGAAGAGATGGCCCTCACCACTCCAGGGATCCCCACAAGTTACAGCAGCCCTGCAGTCAGGGCTGCCAGAAAACAAGCCCCCTTAGGTTAGCCCCCCATTCTTCCCCCAAAGAATGTGCATGCGCTCGCCATCTGCAAATTTTCACCACAGTCTCTGCTTAATGCAGTTCTCTCACCCCCAACATGTTCTAATTTTCGCTCCAATTAGTCTTATTTTTAACTATCTCAGCCCCAGTGCTCAGCCCGGGCGCTAGTCACAATGCCACAGATATCCAAAAGTTCAAAGGAAATAGAATCCACCATTTTAAAATAACAGCAATAGCAAAGGGGGATGAAAAAGGAAATGCCGGTGAAGATCTCAGAGCTGCAGGCACCAGCAGAGGCTGAGTTTTTTTCCCTAGCATCAAAGGCCCACCTCTAATCTCATTGAAACGGAGATCACCTCTGAACAAGTCCTGCTCCTCTATCAGCCCAGCCAGGGCTGGGCTGGGCTTAACGTAAGAAATCCACTGCTCTCCTTCCCCGCCTGCTAATTAGAAGCAGTGTCTGTGTCCCTTTCACCATTCATAAGATGCCACGGGAAGATTAATGCACCGGGAGAAGCGCTGCCATGACATTAGCAGGGGTGACATCTGAGCAGCACCCTTCCCCTCCCGCTTTGCCTGAGGAGCCATCCTCCCCCCCAGAAAACTGGAGCAGGAGCAAGTAAAAATCCTTCCCCCAAGGACTTGTAATCAAGCGGAGGACCAGAAGGCCTTTCCTCACCCACCAAGGACCTCCTCGCTCTTACCTGTCTTGCAGCTGGCAGAAGGGTGGTGGCTACGTGGATTTTGGTGCTTGATGGACATGGCTGGTTGGGACCCTGAGGAACAGACTCCTGGTGCATTGGGGGGAGGGCAAAGGACCCAGCCTGGCCACAGTTCTCTCTGGAGGAGCAGCAGCACTGTGCCACTTTTCCTGGCTCCCTAGCCCTGCATCTCATGAAAAGAACAAGAGCTGGTGGAAGGAGGGGGGTTACGAAAGAGAGGGAAGGGGGAGAAGGGAGAGCGAGAGCGCGCGCTCTCACAGATGCACACAGAGAGCAGGCAGAGGCTTGCATAGGATGGCACTGCCTGCCTGGCTCTCGTTACTGCCGCAGGCTGGCTGCTGCCCACAGAGGACTCGCCAGCATCCGCTGCTGACCGGGGGCATGGTGGGGGAAAGGGACAAGGAAGAGATTAGGACCTCATGGACCATCAGAGCAAGGAAAACTGCCGCCTGGGCACTGGGGTTGTCTTTGTTTGCTTCTATCTGGGAGGGAAAGGGGTGTACCAGAAGGCAGGAAGGGATTGAGGTGGTAGAGAGTTCAGCTTCTCCTCGATGACTCCTTTCCTCCTACAAAGCCCAACCCCAGCCCTCATCAGCTGTGCCGAGGGATGGGTAGGGCTAGTCTGACCCAGAGTTTTAAAGATGGCACTGCATCAGGGCAGACAGAAAGCGAGTTACACATACCCAAAGCACCAGCAGCATTTAAAGCTCAGCCTCATCTCATTCCCATTATCTGGGTTACATCAATAGAGGTCCAGAGGCCTGGCGGGGCTGTCGGAGGGTGTGGAAAGACACTCCAGCCATCAGAGCTGCCCTTTGCGTGCTGCACAGAGAGCTGTGTGCGGAGCTGCCTGCAGTCCCTGACGCTGATCTGCCTGCACCGGCAGAGCCAGGATGCCAGGGACTCAGAGATCCAGCCATAATCCTCCCCAAAGGGGCACCCATTCCTCACTCCACAGATTTTTACAACGTGCTTTTCTAAAGCATCACATGCTTAGAAGCGCATGCCCCTTTGGAAGGAAGTGAGAGCTTTGTACCTAGTGCCTACACTAGCTTTTGGGAAGATCCCACACGTTTCTCCCTCTCCTGCCCTAGTGGTTTAGTACTCAGAAGGGCTGAATCTTGCCTGGGGTGCTCATTTTGGTCAGAAGGGTTAAAATGAAAGGAAGGTCAGATGCTTAAGGTATTATAACTTCCCCTGAACCCCTCCAGTCACCTGTTTACTGCAGCTCCCCAATCTAAGGTTTCCCACTGGTAACTACACATGAACATCTAGACCAGGGCTGCTATTAATAAAAAAGAGCAGGCATGACACACTGAGTTACAAGAGTAGAAAATTTCCAAGTCAATACTCTCTACAGAAGTTAACCTGAGAGTATACCAAGTTGCCAGGTCTATCTCCAAGTGATTATCTTCCATAACACACCTTCAAGGCTCACCTGAGATCACACATATGCCTACAGAGGAGCAGGATAGATAGTACCCAGTCCTACTGAGCCAAAACCTGGCACCCCAACCACCTGCCTGTCCAGCTGGCCTCAGGACATCGATGCCCAGCTCCAGAAAACCCCTCCCTCACAGGTCACTCTGCCAGGAGCTGTCAAACATGTTTCAAGTCACAGTATGCCACCAGCCCTGGAATAGGAAAGGTCTCACTGTGGATCCATAGCTATGGATGGCTTCCCTGACTGTAGCAGCCAGTACATTGGCTCAGGAGACGATCATTTCGGGATCTACAACCAGGTATCCTTATTCACACCACAAAGCGGAGTAAGAAGCTTAGATCTGACGCTATGTTAAGGTCCTGACCATTTTCCCCACTGTGGAAAGACCCCAGCAGGACTAGGGAGCCAGATCCCTTTAGGTTGCTGAAGTAGGAAGTAGTAGCCTTGCAAGGAGGGGGCAGGGGGTGGGCATCTGTTCTCCAGCCCTGTGTATCTGTATTACTTACAGCACTAATAAAGCCAGTCGGAGTCTCAGTGGATGCAGCTTTCTTACACCCCAGGGCTGGGAGATTTCCAAATTACATCCATTCTTTATAGGGCCATTTTTAATGCAGATACAGTGCAGTGCAACCTCACAGTGTATGCGGGGAGGGGGAGGGTGAAAACCATCTTTGGGGAAAATAATACCCACATCTGTGTCTTCTGGGAAGTGAGGAGCCATCTGCTCTGTGCCCCAAAGCATGCAGCCAACCTTCCAGCCTCCAGGACGCCATGCTGGCTGCCAGTGAGGCAGACCCTTCGCCATCCTCACAGCCACAGGGCCAGGGCCTGACTTTCCCGGGGGGAAAAAGGACAAGGCACCTTGGATGATTTGCAAAGCAGCGTCCAGGACTTATCAGGGTCATGCCACTCACAAGGGGACACCATCAGTGACACTGTCCATCACCCCTGTGAAGGCTTTACATGGGCAGGGAGAGCTGCTCCCTGGGCGAGCCAGGATTTCCAGCTGCGTGTGAAAATTCAAGAGCGTTTGTTTTGTACGTCTGTGAAAGCCTAAACTTAGCGAGCAAGATGTTAATTCGTGAGGGGAAAATAGGCCATATTTATGTAACTGTGAAGAGCTGCAGCGAAGGCTGCGGATCCAATGGGAGAGGAGATACGTTCAGGGCTAACGACAAACGCTGCTGCTCACGCAGCTTTCTCCAGAGCTCCCGTAGCTGCATATTCATTGCCTGGCGCTCCACAGAACCAGCTTTGAAGCTTTCCAGGCTACGAATAGAGGTCTCGTTGTGTTTGCTGCTCCACGGCCCAGGTTTTGTCTGGGATTAGAGGCACCAGGGTGCAGAAGCCTGGCTGAAGGAGCGAGTGCTGCAAATGGCAGCAGCATCTCTGTACGCCTGTGAGCGGTGCAAGGCTCTCGGCTCAGCAGGGGTGGAGAGCGCTGCATAAAGGGCGAATTCATCCACAGCCACACAGGATGGCATTACTGCTGTCCCTCTGCTCACAGAGACATCCCCTGTGGTGGACTGGGTGCTCACAAAACACAACTGCCTTGTGCATAAACAAAACCCAAGCATCTTTCAAAGCAGGGGGCAGGGACAGTGCCATTACTGAAATTAGCAGCTCGTCCTGGCTGTGAAGTCTGATGGCTTGGATCTACCCCAGGAATTCTGGTCCCTGCTTGTGACACTTCCCTCCCCTTCCTCTCACACCCATGTATTCTGTCCTACTTAACCAGGCTATGAATCCAAATCCAGCAATGACCAGCCTTGGAAATATAAACCCCAGAGCTAGTTCACTCAGGTGATTTTTAGACACCTCGCATACCAAGAAATCTTTTAGCTCCAGATACAATTACATGGCTGCACTGGCAGAAAACAGCACAATACTTCTACTCGTCTGGCTTTGAATTTGTGACCCTTGGACTCTGGTAAAGCCCTTTATTGGCTTAACCGGTCTTGCAAGTGGCAGAAAAGGCAAATATACACCCAAAGGGAAACCAAAACAAAAAGCACTGAATTTGGGCTGCTTGCATAGCCACCAGTTCCACTAGTCCCTTATGCTGGGGCCACATTCCTGGAGACCTATCTGAAGACAGCAGGAGATGATTTCCAGAAAGGACGGTGACCCAGGGCTTTGAATGTCTGTAAGCAGTACCAAACAAAGGCATCAACTGCAGACAAGTCTATTGTAACTCCTGTGTGACTGAAGTCCAGCTGGGGAGGTAAGGGACGCCACCCCGCCACAGGGGAACAACAGGCTGAGGGCTACAACTCATCTTAAGTGCTTTCAAACAAATGGAAACAGAAATTAGTTTTTTTAAACACACCAGGAAAAGCTCTGCAAAGCAGCTTAATCTCCTGAGGGAAAGCATAGTCTCCAGAGAAGGTCTTTCTTGCTAAAACATCACACAAGAGAACTCTTTTGGGAAAGGACTCCTAAGATAACCTCTCTTTCTCCTAAAGCAAATACCCCTGGGAGCAACACTCTTGGTAAAGCATTTCTAGAAGAAAAAAAAAAAAGTCTTCAAAAAACCTGCTATTAATTCTACATTTACCCTTGCTGCAGCAGCAACACACAGAGTTGAGATGAGCCATCATCTTCCAGTGCTCCTTCCTAATCACAGCCGAGAAGGATATAACAACGCTCCTGCTGCTCTCTCATCTCCTTCAGCCACAGCTCACCGCTCGCCCCAACCTGCCTGCTGTGAGCAGCAGCTCTGCAAAACATGTTTTGGAGTCATATTCTGGCTTTGCAGTACACAACAACAGGGGACTTCCCATCTGCTGCTGTTTGTTTAGCCTTTGCATTGCTAAACTAACATCTGGGAAAACTGCTGAGCTGTATATTTAACGAGTGGTGCACTGGAGAGGAGACGTGCGTGTCTTTACCGTCGGGATGACCCGAGTACCATTTGGCAAAGAACAAGAGGCTCAGGAACTATGTTGTGACTCTCCAGTGAGAGATGGCTGCTGCATTTAGATGCTCTCATGACTCAGACTCAGATATATAAATGCAGTCCAACTATTTAGACCCCGAGAACTGGCTTCTATGCCTGGAAAACCCACATGCCAGCTCTAAGTACCCACAGGTTAACTCCTCTTTCACATTTCTATCCCTGAAGCCCCACAGCCTAGAGCTGTGCTGTGAGGCAGCAGAAAGTCTCTTCTAAGTAGCCATGAGTTGGGAAGGTCTGTCCCCTAGGAAAGCAGGCAATGCAGCCCACAAAATCAGTGCTGATGAGGAGATGGGCTGGCTCTGGTGCTTGAGGTTGGCTATTACCCTTTCCTCTCCCTTGTCATCCTAACCCATCACTGAGAGTGACCCTGCCTCCATGACTGGGGATAGTGTGATCCCCTCTCTGTAAACCTTCCACCACCTCTCCAAGTGGTTTAGCAGCATCCAACGGCCCAACACCTAACTTCAATGCCACCCAGCTCCCTAAAACAGGCAGAAGAAATTGCCAAGAAGTGAAAAAAAAATAGAAGGATATAAAACAGAGCTATGCCCGATAAGACAAAAGTTACAGGATTGTTGCAGCAGGGAAAGTCTGTAGCTGAAGGATTCAAGGGGAAAAACATAAATATTGAGAATTCTGTCAGAAATACTCACAGTGGCAGAACAAAGCAACCAAGCACCATTAAGTATCTGCTACAGGGAACACTGGAGACCAACCCCCTTCTGCTCCTGGCAATGCCTACATGGTCAGCAAAGGCTCTTTGGATGTCTTAGGGAAGAAGTATACTAATGCCTGGTGTAGCAGCTTGTTAAAGTATAACTGTCTTCACTGTGTGTTAAAGCCACAAAACTTTACTTTTTAGCTCAGGTGTGCATATCCTGCTTGCAGACTCCTTATCCATGACTAAAGATGTCCAGACAAGGTGATCCATAGAAAGAGGGTTATAAACATCAACACCTCCTAAAGACAACGGAGTGGTCGAATGTAAAACAAACTGTCAAAGCACACCAGTATAACTGGTCAGCTCTGTGTGGGCCAGGAGCCAAGCTTTAGGACGACACGACACATATCATCAAAAAGAGAACCAAATTTGCCCACCCGGTCAACTCTCTTACATCAGTCTCTGTCTTCCCTGGACACAGACAGGAGGAAATAGCGTTTCCACATCAAAGAGAATAATTTGACACCCAAGTCCCAAGGCAACAAGTGGACAGCCCTGCTCCTTGCCAGTCCAGGAGCACTGACTGGGCATTGGAGCAGCACGTAGGTTCTCAGCAAGGGCACAGCTCCAGCCCCAGGATCAGGTGTTGCAGCCGAGACCGCAGCACGCTGAGCGGAGGGAGGCGACAGCCACGCGCGCTGTGCCGGCTGCAGGGCTGTTTACACCCCAGCATGGTGTCTGCTTTTTCACAACAGGATAAGCTTGTTGACTCGTGTTTAGCTTGTGACCCAGTATAAACACCAGCAGCTTCTGCTGTCAGAACAGCCGGCTGGCTGCTGCTGTGTACAGAGCTGGGCTTTTTCTCCTAAATACAGCAACTTGCATTTATTTGTATGGCATGGAATCCTAGTTCTTCCATGACTGTTTCTCCATTTGTCAAGGTTTTAATCCCAGCCATATCCCTCTCCCAATAGCCTACAGATTCTCCAAACTTGTACTAACTTGTTAATAAATATATGAAACTACCTTTTCTATTCACCATCCAAGACTGAAAGAAATGTTCCTGGGACAAACACCTTAAAAGATACATTCAATTTTTTTTCCCCCCCCTTGGTAGCATTGTTCAACTATTTTGTACCCACTTCCATCTACAGTCACATTAGGTATGACCATGACAAAAAGACTTGATATTTGTCACCTGCTGCCTCCCCCCTAGCAATAAGGCCTTTCGATGTTGTCCAGGATGATATTACTTTGGTTTGAGATGACTTTACTTCAAAAAAAAGTACGGTTTACTTGTCCAGCATCTTCTAGACTGCTTCTGTATATCCTTTTTTCTCCTCTGTACATGAAAATTAAACCAATCTGTAATTAACCCAGGTCCCCTTTTTCTTCCTTCTTGACACAGGTACTGCACAACTTTTACAGCAGTCAGGTTCCTCACCTATTCACCGCAATTTGTCAAAAATCACCACAAATTATTCTGAAATGATTTCAGCTAACTTTTAATTAAAATTTCAAACACCTAGACAGCTTGACACCCCCTGATTTCCCAGAAGCCCTCTCAAATGTATTTTTTTCCTCTATTCTAAACAGAGATCTCACTACTTGTCTATTTGTGAGACATTAACACCAGCAGTGCTAGTCAGCATTTCTTTCCCTTGAAAGACTAGTATGAAAAAAATGAAGCATTAATCATTTTTGTCTGCTTGACCTTTTTTCAATATTTTTTTATGTTCCCATGATTATCCCACATGTATGTTAATAGTGTACAGAGGACCAAGGAAAAGTGCTGACCTGCTCACTTGTTGTGCTTATCAGGACTATTGAAGGGAAAGTTTGTCACAGTCATAACAAGTATTTCTTATATTAAGGGATTGTGACGAAGCAAAATGCATTTGTCCTGCCTAGAAATATAAACTAATCACATGGTTACAAAGGGAGAATTGTAGTTATTCATTTAGCAGTGCCACTTTAAGGTTGTCACCAAAAACTCGCTCCCTTTGCTCAAGAATTAAGCCCTGAGTTAGGCAGCCTGAAAGAAACCAAATTGTAATACTGAGATAGAAACCTGGGGGAAAAACAAAGTCTCATTTGGGCACACATGCTATACAGCACAGTCCGACACATCATCCATCAAACATTACAGGAAATGTTATAAATGGCAGAAGGCAACAGCTAACTGGTAACCATTTGTATAGGCCAAAAAGATCTGGACAAGCACATGGAGGTGTCAGGAGGCTTTGAGTCCTGAAGTCCCTGCCTGTGCCTGCAACAGGGACTGCAGTGACTACGGGAATTGGAGGGAGTCATCCACAGGCAGAGAAGAAATCTGAGACAAGCATGAGCAATCCTAGCTCAAGGGAGGGAAAATAAAAAGACACACATAATAAATAAGCCTATAGCAGTTCAAAAGCAAGGTCAAGTGAAATGCAAGAGCTGCCAAAGAGGTCATAAAAGTATTAAGCTCAATTAGAAACATCCTACTGCTCAGTAGTATCAAGTTCAACTCCTGACTGTTGAAAGCAAGGTGAGTTAAGCAACTCACCCTCCTGAGCACACACATCACTGCTTCTTTTACGACACAGGGGTGGAGGCAGCCTTGGCAGACTTTAGTGGGACTTCTCATCCTCGATTTTGCTTATCCTCCAGCTACAGTTAATAAATAAATGAACACTATAAATCACCTTCTCTGTTAAATTACATTTTCTGTTTATGAATTTGTTAAAATGCATAAAATTTTCTATAATTGCACATTATATGATGTCTGTTCTCCATAATAACATGCATAGTACCACAGAAGAGATATACAAACATCCACTGTGTCCCTCCAGTTTTTAGTTCATACTACCATGAAAGGCTAAGGAATAAAACAGCAACCTCCTTTATCATTTCAAAGGGAACAGTAACCCCTAGGATAACATACAAAATTCTTCTGTCTGTGTCACTGCCTATTTAAAGAACAGCTTCAGTACTTCCTACTGTTACATGATAGATTCTGATTATTTTGACACTTTTCAGTATTTTTAAATCTTTTTAAGCAGGAGCCCCAAGGTGGCAGCATGAATTAACTGCAGTTATTTTACTTCACAGTCAGCTCATCCCTATGTTCTCCAAACCTCAGTTCCTTACTCAGTTCCTCAGCAGAGCTGCAGCAGCTACTTAGGAGGCCATGCAGTGTGCTGGATCAAAAAGTGGTTCTGGTTGAAGTAATGAAGGGCTGCTCACCAGGCATCCCCCAAATACTTTGATCAGTGGTGCCAAGGAAGCACTGAGGAGCGGAGAAGACATATGGAAATGACTTTGACATGAATCAAAAAAGGTCTGCAGGCTCTCAACTTAGATTTAAACAGATTTTTCAGGCAGCATTAACAAAATAACAAAACTTGCAGAATTTGCGTTACAGAAAGTATCATTCCAGCTGAACGTCATCCTGACTACCAAGTACCTCTTTGTATATTAATTTAGTCAGCATAGTTATTTAACTAGTGAGTCTATATTTAACACGTGTTTATATTCATTAATATTTATCTCATCTGCCACAAATGAAATTAGTAACAGCATGCCAGCTATGTTCCTCATGTGGCTCCTGCGAACACATTAAATTCAGCAAGCTATCTCCAAAGGCAACTATGGGGAGACCTCTGTCCTGTGCATTTCTGTGGCAGCTGTGCTAAAATTATGCTTAGAATCATAGAATCCTTTAG
>NW_008605902.1:0-4595 GCF_000691845.1 Merops nubicus
CGGGCCCGGCGCCGTGAGGGGGATCGACACCCGCCCGTGCTCCCTCCCGAGGCCACCCCCCTGCCGGTAATCGTCAGCCTTTCCCAACCGCTGCCTTGCAGACGCCCTTCGGCCTCCTCAGAGTGTTCAGCGTGGTGATCCCTTTCCTGTACGTGGGGACGCAGATCAGTAAGAACTTCGCAGCCCTACTTGAAGAACACGATATCTTTGTCCCCGAGGATGATGACGACGATGATTAAAGGGTAGGTCATTCACATCACCAGCTATCTAATGATTCGTGCTTCCTGTTTGGCTTGGGGCGGGGAGGAGAATCTCAGACTGGGCAATAAAGACAGCAACAGCTTGAGGAAGACATCTGCAGTTAAACACAGGGATGCAGTTCTGCCTCTGGCTACAAACTTTTCTGTACTTTCCTACTGGAGCAGGCCAGACTGGTATGTGAATATGAAATCTCCACAACATACATTTGCCAGAGGTTGGAAGAAACGGGTGGTGGTTTAGGTCTTGTAATCTGAATCACAAATAAATGGTAATCAGTGAGGCTCTACTGCAGCCAGAAAAGGGGGACTTTGCTGTTGATACATTACATGTCCAAAGAGGAGCAGCAAAGCTGTTGAAGGGTCTAGAGCACAAGTCTCAGGAGGAACAGCTGAGTGAACTCGGCTTGTTTAGCCTGGAGAAAAGGAGGCTCAGGGGAGACTTTATCACTCTCTACAGCTCCCTGAAAGGAGGTTGTAGTGAGCCGAGGGGCTGGTCTCTTCTCCCAGGTAACAAGTGATAGGATGAGAGGAAACAACCTCAGGTTGTGCCAGGGTTGGTTTAAATTGGATGTTATGAAAAATTCCTTTGCCAAAAGGGTTGTCAGGTGCTGGAACAGGCTGTCCAGGGAGGTGGTGGAGTCACCATCCCTGGAAGTATGTAAAGATGTGTAGATGTGGTGCTTGGGGTCATGGTTTAGTGCTGGGCAGTTTTAGGTTTGCAGCTGGACTTGGTCTTAAGGGTCTTTTCCAATCTAAATGATTCTGTGATTTTATTAGCCATGTTTACCTGTTTAGAAGTCTTGTCTCACAGAACTACTATTTTAAAAGAGAATGAATTGTGTATGAAATTATGATACAGAGGTGAACAATTGAAGAGAATTCCAGAACCCATCAGAGCAAACTGGCTGGTGGGTTTTACAACACTGATCTCTGGAGCAGCTGGACCATTCAGACACGCTGGACAGAGGAAGCACAGGAATAATTCCCCTCTGTCTGCAGCACCCTGTACTGTGCTGCACGTCCCACCACTCTGCCTTACTCTGTGTGCCTTGCCCCCGTGTGAAGGTTGGAGTTTGGGTGCATTGGACTCTTTACACAACAAAGAAGCTGCTTTAAAGAAGCTGTTGTAAATAGTGCTGCTTTATGATCAGTTTGGTGTGTCTCATTTGATAAAGGGATTTTCCAGCACTCACTGCACAGTAAAACCAAGGAATTTAATGACTGTGAAGGGTGCCAGTGCCAGGCCTGTTAGAAACTCCTCTTCTGTAACCCCCCGTGGCGTGTGGTGCAGGGGTGGGTGTGGGCTGGAGCTCGGAACAGGGTGTCTAAGGAGTAACAGCTTATTATTCTGTTTGCAGAACTTTAAGGGAAGAGCATGAAGGAGAAAACCATTGACAAAGCCATGATTCCAACATCTGTCACCTCTGGTTCTTCCTTCATAAATGGGACACGGGACTCTGCATCCCCTTTGCCAGGGAGTGTCTTGCACAGGTCTGCCTGGTGGAGCTCTGTAGGCCGGGGTCGAAGGAAGTGCTGACAGGCCCTGTGTCCTTCCACACACACACTCCCCTCATCAAAGACTGCTTGGGGATATGGGAAACAATTAATTAAAGATAAGAGATTGAGATGCATGACTTCGGGTTCGTGTTTTTATGGATTATGTGCCTGTGTCTTAGCATTTCTGTCCCAACCTTTCTACCTCCATGTCTGCTCCAGTGAGGAGTCTCTATTTATTTCCTCTCACAAGCCCTTTCTGTAATTCAGGACTAAAGTCTCATACCTGAGAGGGATCCTAGAGGAAGGAGCAGCCCCCCACCACAGCCCCTCTAAAAGAACGGGGTGCATATTGACTCTGCCAGGGCAGTTCAGATAATGCTGATTTACAGCCTAGCAGGTGTATCTGAGGGAGACCTCACTGAGGGTTAAATCAGTATTATCCCAGAGTAAGAGTTCTGAGGAGCTTTGTTAAAAGGTTAAGATCACGAGTCATAAACTATCTCACTGATGTGTTTTATAGCATTTAATCTCTGAACTGTGAAAAATCTCAACACTCTGGCTCCAAGAACCCAGTGTTTCTTGGGTAGTTCAGTACTTCCTTCTGCAGGAGCCCTAATATATTTATCTTCTTAACTGTGTATAAACTTCAACGCCTCTTTTTCATAGAAGTGTTTAGTACTGCAATTAAATTCTTGCACAACAGACTGAAAGGTCTGCTCTGCTGCTAGGGCATGTGTAGATAGTATCTTCTGCCACATCAGACCAGCCCTTTTCTCAAATACCTTGAAAGGTTAGTTACATTTTAATGTTTTTTTAAAGCCAGCATTGCCCCAGTGTCTCTCTCATGGTTTCTGGTCACTAGATCTGACCTTTTCCACTGACTGCCTTCTTTTCCCTTCACTATTCACATAGCTGTTGTTTCCCTTAACATTGCACCTGCTGGCAGGTGTATAGCTCAAACAGCCATGTGTGCCCCCATTACTGGGCACTGCTTCTGCTGTTTGCTTTGGGACACCCAGTGCAGCTACTGAGAGAAAAGGGAGCCTGCAGGCCGAGTGGCCCCAGGAGCTGGAGTGTTGTCCCACATTGCCCACCCCTTCCCCAGAGCTCTGTGAGAAGTGGTTGCTCTGGGAGTCAGACCTGTCCCTGCTCCCATCTTCTGTAGTGCCAAATTCCTTATCACTGCTTTGTCTGGGCACCTCCCCTGGGCCCTCCCGGCTGTGCCAACCCTGTGCTTACAAACACCTCACCCCTGCAGGGTCCAGCCCCTAGGAACACATCATACACACCCCTGAGGAGTGCTGCTTCATGGGCCTCAGGGGGGGACAGCCTTTTTAGGCAAAGAGAAAACGCCTGAGTGTACTAAAAGATTCAGTGCTCATCCTGCATGAGGAGCCCCAGCACTGAGTTACCTGCTGAAAACCTGTTCTGACCGCTGAAAGAACAAATTCCCCTCACCCTTCTCAAAAGGGAGCTGGCAATTCCTGGTCCAGCTGAGGAGGTGATGGTGAGACACCGTCTCCTGCTAGGTGCTGGAAGCTCTTACTTGCTATTCTAGACAAGAGTACAAGACTCCCTTTTTTCCAGGTAATTCAATTTTACAGCAGGAAAACAGACTCTGCTGATCTTTTTATTGCACAAAGGGCTTTATTTGCCTATTGGATTTTACGCCATTCTCTGAGACAGTAAACAGAAACTAGTGTCAGAGTGAAAATCACCAGGCCAAGCAAAGTCACAGCATGAAACTGCAGAACACTGCAGGGATACAGATGGGCCTCAAGCACAAGAGTATTTCTGTGACTGCCACAGCTTTTGCAGAGGCCCACTCTTTCTTCCACAGAGCGAGTCGTTAGGCTCTCATATGCTACTCAATCTTTCTCTACAGATTTTTTTTTTCCACTGTATAGAACTTTATTTGTGATACAAGGCAGGAAGACACAGAGTCAATCTCTCAGGGGTCGTGGCCCGCATAGAATTTGGACAGAAAGTCTTTAGGTGGGGGTATTTCTGTCTCGTGGAAGTACCTCATGACGTGAGTCCTCTGCTTCCATACGTTAATGGTTTCTTCAAGATCCATCTTCCCCTGCACACAGACAAAAGGATTTTAGACTAGTTCTCAGCTGGAGCCCGAGTCTAACCATACACTCGATGATCTTAAAGGTCTCTTCCAACCAAAGTGATTCTATGATTGTAGATAGAGTTATCTATAGGACTGCCCCTCTCTTCCATCACACTTGCAACCAGTTATCCACTCTCACATCCTTTGCAGCTGCAGCAAGGTGGGAATAACTTGTACCTTAATAACCAGCATGTCTATCACCCGTGGGTCTCTAACGTGGGCATTCTTCATGAACATCTCCCGCACCTTGTTACGGCCCTGCTTCACCGTGATGTCCAGCTGGTACAGGTGTACTGGGAAAGACACAACACCCACACAGATCATCTGCATTGCTTTCCACTTCTACCACTGACAGGGTGTAACGCCGCCCTGCAAAGTCCCACCGAGGCATCTGTTCTTGCAGTACTGTCAGCTCCACTGACAGAGTTAACTGAAGGTGAACAAGCAATGCAGCCAGGGGACGAGTCCCCGAGCAATTTCAAGGAGCAGGCAATCATGCCACACAGCCCAGTTCTGGAAAGTTAAGGCTCGGCTTCCCTTTTGCTTAGCTAGGAAAAACAAGTGGCAAGCGAGGCCTGAGGAGACCGAGGCCGCCCGTCCAGATCTCTCTCAGCCCGGGGCCGAGGAGGGCAAAGCAAACGCGGCTGCGCCGGGCCCGTGCCGCAGCGGTGAGCGGCCAGGAGGCCGGAGCAAGGCCCCGGAGCTCCGGTGTCCGCCGG
>NW_008605903.1:0-1582 GCF_000691845.1 Merops nubicus
CCGGAGCCCGGCTGGGCCTAGAGGTACAGTCCTTCCGTTAAGGAATATGAATGAAACTCTTTTAAGGAAACAAGGGGGGGGGGAAAGAAAAAAAAAAGAACCCAGCCAGTTTACACCCTGTGCTTGGTGCCACCCAGAGGAGCCCCTCGTCTGAGGTGAAAGCATGGCCAGAGTTTCCCTGGTCAGAAGTTCTGGCAAGGGAGTTGAGGGCTGGGCAGACTGAAATACCGCCCGTGTCTCTGCTGTCGGCAGGGAGGCAAAGGGTGGAGGGGGGATCAGCTTTTCTTACCTAACCCCTCTCCTCTTTGACCATCATCGCTAAGGTAACTGCCATTAATCCCAGTGCTTTAAGGGTCACCTTCTGCTACCTGGCAGCTCTCCCGAAGGGAAAAAGGAGCACCTAAGAAACTTAAGGGCTGAGGCCACTGGCGTTTAAAATCATAGGCTGTGGAGGTAATTTGCAGCGGTGCTGATGGTGCAGTAAAACATGAGCTGTAGCAGTGTGCACTACCGGTTCATAGGCTGCCTCACTCTCACACTGCCGCTGAGAAAATCATTTTATGTACAGCCAATGGGCTGCCATAAACGCACACCAGGTTCTGTAAACATTTGCCAGCACAAAAAAAAACCCAGGAGAAATACCCTCCTACACATGTGAAATCTGCTGCTTTCTTGCCTGTCCAACAAAGGCAATGCCAGTTATATAACAGACTTTTTCAGCTACTGTACTTATCCCATTTTCTTCCCTTGGGGCTCAGACAGATCCCCCAGAACCAGGGCATCCCATTTACCATGTCTTTCTGTGCAGGATAATAGCCTGTTTCGTGCATTGCGGAGGGAGGGGAGGAAGGCTGTCTATTCCTCAGATACAAGTGGTTTTGAGAAAAGGCAGTAGTACCATTTAACATTAGTAGACAGTGTCTCTTAGAAGAGGAATGATGTTTGTCAATATGACTAAATGGTTTTTCTTTCAAATAGAGATGAGAATCACAATATTCTGGTTTTTGCCTGGTACAGTTTTGTGGGTTTATTGCATGGACCTGTCGCAACTGGAAACTTACTGCCTTATCTTTGAAGGCTTTTGCTTACAAAAATAATAGCCCATTTCCTTATTACTGTGTTTCATTCCTTGTAGTCATAAATGAACAACAGTAAAGCAGAAACATTTTCTGTGTTAGCAGCCATCCCCACACCTGTTTCCTTTCCCTCTCCTCCCGTTCACACTCCCAGCCCCACTGTCACAAGTGAATTGAGGGAAGTCACCAGTGAAGGGTTAACTAAAAGGTTTCAACACTAAAAGTGATTCAACAATGATCAAATGGTAATTAATCAATGATTGAAGGATAGTGAAATGATAATCAAATCATGCTTAACCAATAATTGAATTATAATTAAACAGTGATTTTGTGATGATTTAACAATAATTGATAATTAAGCTGTAGTGCAATGGTAATGGAACTATCATCTGATTGTTGATTTCACCGATGATTGAAAGGATCATCAGGTGATGGTCCAACACTTTGCTACTTACCGCACTAGTAATACTTAAGCTATGGCTGGATGTATGAACGTCCAGCCAACA
>NW_008605904.1:0-14564 GCF_000691845.1 Merops nubicus
GCCACGCCCGCGGCGTGCTGGGCGACCGAATCCCCGCGCCCCCGGGTGCCAAGGAGAGGGTGCCAGGGCTGCCCTGGCTGGGTCGCAGCCCTCAGAAGGTGCAGGGTGGCAGAGCTCACCTGGCTACGTGGCTTTTCACTGGAGGTCCCACGAGAAAAGCGGGCCGGACAACCGCTTCATTCTGAAGCATCGTTTATTAATCACCTGTATGAAGCACACATCTGCTCAGCAACGGTGCGTGACGGGGCAGGACAGCTGACACCTAGCCCAACGGGAGGCACGCGGTACGGGACCCGGCCCAGCGGGGGAAGTGAACTGACCCCTCTGCAAAGACAACTCGGGTGCGATGCGGGGCGCAGGCTACAATGCTGTCAGGGCGCCGGAGACCCGTGAGAATACAGTTAGGAACACAGCTAAGATGTGACTCGTGCTTCGGCCAGTGCTGTAAAAGCCAGTTACCCTCCCCATATGCAATAAATAGGTGGAAGTGCAGAGAACTGTCTCCCTCGTTGCTCCCACAGAGACGTCGCTGGCAGAGGAAGGAGGACATTCTTGGATTGGCAGTGACGCTGCATGTCAGACTGGCTACAAAACCCAGCCACCATGAAGGGACAGCTCCACGCCAACGTGCTTCCTCTTCACACACACACTCCAAGGGGATGCAGCCCCTCGGACTGACTCGTCCCAGGGGCAAATGCCAGGTGCCTGCCCTGGCATCCCACCAGTGCAGCACCAGCCCTCCCTGGCTGTCTCCAGAGGCTTCACCTTTCATCCCTTTCCCCTCAAAGCAGCTCTCTCCCTCAAAGGCAGCCTGCAGGTTTTCACATTTAGCTGTTGCCTAGCTGGGACTATGTAGGTCGGTGCTACGCCAAGGGCTGTCGGGAAGGAGCTGTGTCAACAGCACAGACCAAGAAACCCAGCGAGCATCTAAGTGGAAAGCTTCAACACTTCTGAAGCTCGAGCAGGCAGATGGAGCTGAAGGAAGCCAGGCACATCCAGGCCCACACCACAACAGGTGCCTTCGATTCAAACACCAGACACACTTCAGATACAATCTAGAGTTAAGAAACTCACGGGTTTTTAGCAGGGCTGAAACTTATGCCAAGCCACCAACAGATCACTGAGACACCAGAGCGAGCTTCAGCTTGACAGAAAAAAGGCTTTGAAGGCAGAGGATGAGGGATAATGAGAAATTGCTTCTGCTCTGAGGAGCTCCTAAACCTCCCTGTACCCTGCAGAGGGAAGCCAGGTGGCTGGATCCAGTGACAGGTCAGAGATAAGCACCTTCAACTCTGTCAGGGAGGAAAACAAAAAAAAAAGCAGCAACTTTGGGGCTTTTGCCCAGCTCAGTGCTCAAGCCTGGTCAGTGAGTGTCTGGAGAGGAAATCTGGCAGCAGCAGTTTGCATCTTGAAGATGTATTTAGCTCCTATTAAAGGAGCTGAACAAAATATCAGACAAACTCTGGTGGAACAGTTCTACCATGCTGCAGGAACAGGTTGTAGCTCCTCTCTAAAAGATTAACTGTGGCACAGCTCTTTACCTTTGCAAATCCAAAGCAGGAGCTCTTGGGTCTGCTGCTGCCAGCTGACAGGCACACATGCAGCCAGCTTAATACTACTGACATGATGGCAATTAAAACATGAGTTTCTGGGCCAAAGTCCTTTCACCTCTGGCTCAGCCTCCCAGGGACAGCAACAACTCAGAGCTGAGAAGGTCAGTCAATACCTGCCAATACTTAGAATACTTTAAATACTGCTCTTCACACAGGAAAACTCCTCACCCTGTTAATCACCCAACTCCTCCTAGACACTACAGCTGCTTCACTGCAAAGACAGTTAAATTAAAAGCAATTAATTGCATGCCCCATCTATGCAAAGCTGCTTTACAGTCATGTACACCAAAGCAGCATCATTCCCAGAAAAAGTTGGATTGGCAAATCACACCTTAAAACTCATTATAGGATTTCCCCAACCATCCCCCCTGGAAAATCTACCACCTCAAAGGCAACAGAAAAATTCAGAGTGGTCCTTTCTGGGGGAGTTTGGGAAGGGCCACACCAGACAAGACTTTACATCAGCACAGAGAGGAACTCAAGACTCATGACATGCCACAGACATTGTATCTCTTGACACGCTGCACACCGGGGCGGGGGGGAGAGGGGAGGGAAACAATCAAGAGGAATTTAAGTGCAGGATTCCAGCAAGTCCAGCATCAGCAAGATGCCACAAGTAAACTGCAAGGTAAATCAGGTATTATTCCAGGGGATGCCAGAGACAGTTCAGGCAGCTGCCTGCAAGTTGTTTCAGCTGGAGGAAAGAATTCATGAGGGCTGTGCTCCCCACTAAAACTGGTACCAAGGCCACAAGCCAGAATATGCTGGTCCGCTTCTAAACTGGGGAGTTTCACGTTGTGCTCTCCAGGAGCAAAGTGGCCACCCCTGCAGGGAGAGGCTCCCCTGGGTCTAGGGGTTTGCAGATCCCTAGGAAACAGTCACCACCTACCCCGTGCTGGCAGCTGTGCAAGCTTCTGCCACTGTGCTGCAGCCACACGAGCATGCCCCTGGGGAGAGCAGTGATGCTGCCTGCCCTGGCTTTTTTCCCCCTAAAGCATGTGGCTGTTGTCCCTGACACTGAGAAAGACTTTCTCCTGACCAGTCAAGTCTGATGACTGACAGAGCCCTTTCCATATGGAATCTCAGACTGCTTCAAGCCCTTCGTGTAACCCATGAAGGACTAAAAGTGTCAGTGCATCTCATCTACAAGTCTAATGGGTTAATGCAAAACCAAAACGCACAGCACAGAAAAGCCAAGCATGGGACCTACGACACACAAATATTTGTTCTTTCTTATGAGACTCACAGAGCAGAAGTCCTGCTGAGACACAAAGAATACTGCGTGCTGTAGCACTCCTTTCCAAAAACACCAGCTAAAGATGCTTACATTTTACACGTGATTTGGCATCAGAGCTAGGGAGCATCAGTGCCAGCACAGGATACACGCTAGAAAGATGATCCCACACAACAGGGCTTTCATATCACCTCAGGCTACAAGGTGCTTACAGGTTGTGGTGGGACTGAGGCTGGCACTGCTCTGGCAACATGCAGCCACCATCGGTCCCTATGCCATCCACCCCAGGCACACAAGCAAGTTCAGCTCACCGCAGGCAACGTCACCCACACCTTGCTGCCCAGCATGCCATCCTGCCAGGTCAGACAGATGGCCCTTCTGGGGTCACAAGGCGGTGACAGGGTAATGCCACAGGCTCAGCAGATCTGATTTCACTGCCTCCCTCTGCTCTACGTGATGTGAAGACTCAAAAGTCCTCCTGGTGTGGTTTAGAGAAGATGGTGCTTCTGTTTTTTATTTATTATAGCTATCAAAGAAAAGCAAGGAAGCCTTCCTCCTCTTCCCCAGCACTGGAGAAGAGCAGTATAGGAAAGCTTAGCAAAGAAATCCTCTCCCTAGAGCAAAGTCAAGTGCCAAGGTCAAGACTTGAAATGGTCTCACTTGAAATAATTTAAAAGCACTTGGCAAGATCTGCTTGGCCTCCCAGGCTCCCAGAGTCACCAGTGCCGGTGCCCGAGCGCCCGCTGGGGCAAAGCCACACACCCAGAGTACACGAGCAAGCACAACACAGGCACAAGCACACGCTGAAGCCATCCCAGCCTCCTCGGCACATCACAAAGCAGCAGGAAAGGGTTCGAAGCCCACTTAAGTCCTTTGCATCTCTCCTTCACAGATCACTCAAAACCAGGGCTAGGAAGCTCCTTTCTACATTCAACTGTAAAACATGTGAGGAAGAGGAGCAAGACAACTCTCCTGATTGTTGCTACTGCCTACAGCAAGTTTTGGTACAGATATCCTCTCTTATAGGCACTCAGTGGGTAAAACGTAGCCACCACAAACTTGCCATCAAAAATCTTTCCAGTCAGCATTTTTTGGGCAGCTTTGGAATCACCAGCATTTGCATATTCAACAAAGACCTGAAAGAGAAAGAGGAGAAACAGGACTTCAGTGCAGCATGCCACTCACCCCTTCCCACTCCTGCAGCTGGGGAAACTGGACATTTTACCCTCCATCCTTGGCTGAGCCCAGAGCAGTGGAGCTAAAAAGGAAGGAGCTGCAGCTCTGAGCTGGAGTTTTATCTCTTGCTCCTCATTTCCAAGGTGACTGTGTTTTGTTAAGATGGGAGAAAGCATGATGATGCTCTACATCCTCAATGCTTCCTCTCCCACCGACTTCTCCCCTTCCCTCCCATATCCCAGCTCCCATGCTAAAGCTGTTTGGGCAGCTCTCAGGTTAGGCAACGTTACATAACCAGGAGGAAACCTGCGCTGTCCTTCAAGACAGCCAGGTATTTTTAGCACTGTCATCAGGAGATTTCCAGGAGCTGAGCAGCAGTCCTGCAGCACACAGAGGGTACGTGGGAATATGCAGCCTCTTCCCACCATTCACTTACTTGGCCTTTACCAGGATTCTCCTTTGGAATCAGCAAAGAAACTACCGGTCCGTATTTCTGACACTCCTCCCTTATGTCTTCCAGGATATCTGAGAAAGAAGAGCTGGTTGTCTTTCACTTTGCCAGCTAGGATGAGCCAAGACACAGATGAAGGCCAGATGAACACATTGAGGACACTCAGTCACCATGCAGCTTCTTCCTCTCGGTTTAAAATCATCGAGAGGGGCCACGGCAGAAGCTGACACTGCTTATGGCTGCACAACAAGACAGTGTCTGAACTGAGGCTCAGGAACACAGACCTGCAGGCAGTGAATCCCCAACAGCAGGGTTCAGAGCATATGGACTCTGCCTTTCCTTGCACACAAAGCCTAGCTTAAATTTTGGATTTGTGAGTGCTTTTTTTTTTTCCTATGGCACTTGGAGGAGAGGAACTGAAGTAGCTGTCACAAACCCTTCTTTGTGTGAGCAGAACCCAGCCTTTGAAATCCTATCCCCAGCACTCTCTAGCTTTTGACACTCACATGGACTTGAGAGCAAGCAGATATGCAAATTCCACTGACATGCCTTGCCACCTACCATGTATAGTTTTTGCTACAGTTCAAGTACCACAATGAGATATTTCAGTTCTCTTCTGAGATCTCTGATAAGTTCATTATCTAACTTTTAAGAATCTCTCCTACTGGGCTCCAGAGTCCTGCATTTGTCCAGCAAAAGCACAGTGCCCCAAACACACTAAGATTTGTGGACATTTGGCCAAAGAAGAAAATCAAAATAAACTTAAAAGTAAATCTAGGATCCTTCAAGAACCCACTACAAGCTCTGTTTTCTGTTTCATTCTTAGAGTATTGTCTGTCAGTGCAGATGATCCACTTTTTACCAAGTATCAGCTGGGCAGCATTTTGTTCACTGTTCCTGCACCTTTCATTGCTCTTCTGCTTGCTCTTGCATCCTCCTCCAAGCCAAACAAAAGAGAGTCTCTAAGGTGACATTGCACAACTTGCACCAACCTTCATACTCTTCTTCGCACTGCAGAGAAGCATCGCTTAGAACATTCAGCAGCCTCAGCACAGGCGTGGGGAGCATCACCAGATCTTCAATATGGGGAGCTGTTTGACAACCACAGAATTAGAGAAAAGAAATTAAAGTCAAAAGGAGCAAGAAAACAGGAACTTGACTCAATATGTATCATCATACACAAGCACTTACTGCTCTTTGCAGCAGGTGTGCTTTTCTCCACTATTACCTGCACTTACACCCCATATCCTCCCTGTTTCCAGCTTACCTTCACCTGTGCACTGAGAGACTCTTCCAAAGGGTTCAGTGCTCTCTGCAATTGTACTGAGGCCAGCATCTGAAATTGCTTTTAAAATTACATAGCTAGCAGAAATTAAGACTAGAACTATGTCTACCTAGCTCAGATTTGGGAATTGATGTGACCTCAAGAGCTATGCTAGTTGAGCAAACTGCTTCATATATATGGAGATGCAAGATGAAAGAACTACTCTGTAACCTGCCTCTCCTGTTACTGCTACCAGAGAAGCTGAAAACAGGCCAGCCAGCTTCTGTAACTCCAGTTCTTACGCTACACCAAGGCACAAGCTTGAGCCCTCTCTAAGATATCTTTCATTTCTCTCCTAAGCACCATGGAAACCTCCCTGCTTTCAAAACCCAACTCCAACCTGCTGTTTTGAAGACCATCACACAATCTTACACGAGAATTGGTGAAAACAAGTTACTTCAACAATGCTGTGCTATAGAATAAAGCACAGCCACACGAGGGTGGACACAAGGTGGGTGAGCAGTGATCCTGTGAACAACTTTACAGGAGCAGAAATAAAGCCCTCTGCCATGGGGTACTTGGCTCTAGAAACTAGGCAGCACCAGGATGGCCTGGAACAGTGGAGCATAGTTCCTGCTGTGGAAGAAGTAAACAGCCAAGGTGGACAGACTAATGCCAAACTACAAGAGCCACATCCAAGAGGACACCAGTCCTCTAAAGACTCAAAGCAGCAGGGACAGTGTCACTTCTCTAGAAACAAAAGCTTGATTTCATGTTCCTGAAAGGGACTGGCAGGGCAGTCATGAACTTAAGATCTGGGAGCCCAACTTGCTGTACTTGGAGAGTGTAATGTTTTCATTTGTGTTGGCAGCTACAGTAGGCAAACATAATAGCAGTACCTCACAGTTCTTCTGCTTGACAGTGAGGGAGGAAATAGCTCCAGTTCTTCAGTCTGAGCATTCTCACTACATTTGCAAAGATAGCAGGCTTTTATTTCCTTGGAAATACTTTTCCAAGGTAAGCAAACAGTATGTATGAGGGAGCTGACATCTCTGCCAGGCACAGACAAAAGGTGTTGATTGAGCAAGAGGAGATGATAGGCAAGCATGCATGCTATAAATCTACTCCTGTCTGACATGGAAGAGTCCTTATGAAAAGCTTAGAGGATGAAAGGCCTTATCAGTCTAGACAATGCCCACAGTGCTCAGGGACAGCCCTTCAAAGAAAGGTGCTGCATTCAGATAACCAGCTCCACACAAACCTCTGAGACTGTTCTTACACAGGACTGCTGGCAACAAGGAGACATCAGATGAACCAGGTACTGAAAGAACCTTTTAAGTGTCACCTTGGTCTTGCATGCTGCCTCTTTTATTCAAGTAAGTCTGTCCTTCATTTCATGTGTCTTTTTTCAGAGGGAGACAAGCTAACCCTAGGACTCAGAGCTATCTGGTCTTCTTGTAACCAAGTGACAAATGCATTTCTTGCAATGCCCTTCTGCCCTAGGAGGTACTTTCTGCCCAGCCCCTCTGCTCCTCTTCAAAGTGCCAAATGATACCAACCACACTGACATCAGAGAGCTTGCAAGCAGCTTGGGAAAGAAGCTGATGAACTGGAAAGTCAAGACTTGGCTGTAAATGACAAGGAAGGACATTCTCAGCTGTCTTTGCTCTAAACAAAAAAATAAGTGTCCAAGTGAAAGGCAACAACAGATCATTTTCTGACTTTCTAGAAAATCAACTGTAAATGCTTCTTTGTGCAGACAAGCTTATGTACAAGTGTGGCAAAGGGCAGAACCAGCAAAGAAAACTAAGAAAAATTGAAGCTCTTATATAAACTTGTAGCATTAACCACAGAAGCACCTTCCTGGGTACAGTCAGAGGTCTGTGTGTCTAAAACTAGACCAGAAAGCACTGCCAATATACTATTCCCTCTGCTCTAAAGCAATACTGGCTGCAAGGTTCAGCCATGGAAGGTGGCTTTGATTACAACAGTCCCAGTTTCTTAGATGCAAGAGAAATCTGAAAACAGGAACAAGTTTGTTATCTTTGCCTAATACACAGGAACACCAGGACCTCAACATGATCTCAAAAGGCAATACTTAACAACCTTCACTAGAAGGTACACCAAGCAGCTTAAGAAAAGCAGGGCTAATATTCAAGAGAAAATGCTAGTCCAGCCAGAAGCTAGATGCCTGAAGCATTGGTTTATGCTGCAGAAAAGCTAGATGCAGTGCTCTTCACAGGTGATCTTGAAAGTAGACAAGCTCTGGAGAATGCTACTGTGTTGCTTTTGGAACAGAAAACAGGGAGAGATACTAGTCTAAACAGGATGGTCTCAGCCCCTCTTTTGCTGACAGCCTGCAACCCAGGTGGTGGGGGTCCTGAGAAAACACCACCACTTCCTTAAATTGAGAAAAAGGTCAGATGAAAGGGACAGTGACATGTGGCCGTTACCTGCCACACAAGCACCAGAAGAGGCAGGCCAAGTACTGCAAAAACAGGCTCCCACCATGAGAACACACTGAGGCTATTCAACCTGTGCAGAGGAGGCAGCAGCAGATGCCACCACCAGCCACTGCCTATGTCACTCACAGTCCTGGCTTCTGAACTGGGAAACTCCTGACATAAGAAAAACCAAAGTCACCATAAATAGCACGGCACTCTTCAAAAGCACCTTAATGGTCACAATATTAAGTAGGTAGCTTGGTTATTTCTGTGCCCTCAGATGAATGTTGCTGCCAATACGCTCTCGGTCAGTTTGATCTGGGCAGAATGGAATAGGAGTCCAACCAGGGAAAAGCACCAGCCCACAGGGCCTGAGGGCAGGGCAGCACTGCGAGCACAGGCACCGCTCCAGCCTGCCTGCTGCGGTGCCACAGAGAGCAAAGGAGCAGCAATAAGGCCACAACCAGAAGCGAGGCAGTTTAACTGCGCCCTGTGCCGCTTCCAGGACATGCTGAGGAAGCCTCGAGCAACACTGCTTACGTGCACAGCTCACCAAAGGGAATGCTGAAGAACGGGCTGCATAAAGCCTTCTCGGCAGAGGCTCGCTTTCCTTGGTCACAATGAAGCATGCTGGAAGAGAAGACACACTTATGCTCTCGCATGTGACATTCCTCGTCGATAAATTCAACTCAGGCTGGAAGCCAGTACAGAGGAATAACCCGTCCTCAGGGTGCTTATGGTACAAAGGGAAGAGTGAGAAACACATCTTCCAATTCACAGCTGAATTGCACCAGAAGGATGCCCTGAAAGCATTTTGGGTACATGGTACAGTTGGCTTTCCTTCTTGATGCTTCTCAGCATCAAATGATTGCTGACATCAAAGTTGCTCACTCACAAGTGCACATGGAACATGGCACACTCCAGCTCCACCTCTCCTCTGCAGACCTCTCAGTAGAGAGCTGGATAAATGCATTTGAATCCTGACAGCACTGTCTATCTGCCTCCCTCCCTTGTTCCTGACAATACTCCCCTAAAGCAACAAAGGCTCCAGTTTTCCCCAAATATAACCTCATTGGCAGGAAGTACAAAGCATTGAAACAGAAAATGATGAACATCATGACTTTTTAATGTGCTTACCCCAAATCGCACCAGAATCAAAAGGAGCTGAAGCATTTCTGCTAACGCTTTCACTTTTTGCCAGCACAGCAGCAGGGAGATTTAAATAAACCCCACAAAACCAAAAACCAAACCCACAAGCGTTAGGTGTGGTCTCTAAGTTACCAAAAGCAAGGCTTAAGACTGCAGAGCACATCTCTAAGCAGCAGTTAGTAAATATGGTAAGATACCTTTTGATAAGGTCTCTGAGGTGATAAGCTGGAATGGCTGAATTAACCACCCCTTCACTGGCAAATATGCGATCAATGATGGCAGAACTGTTTGCCTGGGAAGAAAAAAAAAAGTGCTTAGTTAGGGAAAAAAAAAAAAAAAAAGGCAGACCACTCCAGAGCTTGCAATACCCCATCATTTTTCTGGACTGGATGCAGAGGGTGGTGGTACTTGGCATTTTGTGGGAGATCTCCAATGCTCCAGCCCCACATGTTAAGTCAGCAGGCCCACATCAGATGAAGTTCTCTCCATTTAACTGTGTGCAAGCTGGAAATTTCCAGCAAGCAGGCAAATTTGCTGTTACTGTTGACATTATGATGCTGAAAGGATACTCTTACTGGGAAGGGGAGCACAAAACAAAACTTTCACATAGAACAGAGTCAGGCTCCAGGCTCACAACACACAGCTTTCCTCTGCAAAAGCCAGCGAATACTTCCTCTGTCATTGCACTGCTGAACTGGCAGCCATCAGCCATCCATTTTGTTATTCCTTCTGTGCCTGCGCAACTCACCTCCCAAATCTTGGCAAGACACAGGCCCCAAACACAGACTCATGGAACCCTCAGCTTTCAGTAACCTGAACACAGGCAGCATTCAGGCACGCCAGTCCCAAAGGACAGGTGGGTTTTTAAGACTCTAAAACCTTAATCCCCAAGGCAATAGGATTAGAGAAACATCCTGGAAACACTCTCTAGTTGCCAGGTACTACCTCACAAGTCCAGGTTACGAACCAGAAGCAGGAGGACTTGTTTGGTGCAAGCAAAAATGCCTGCAGCAGCTCTCACTCACCTTCCATTCCTGAGATTGGACTGTATGTTTCAGTTTCATTCCTGAGAACATTTCCAGTAAAACAATTCCCAGACTCCACAGATCCACAGCAGAGGTACACTCCGTCTCACTCTGGAGCCCTGCCTGTGCCAGGCAGTTCTGCAGTTCTGCCTCTGGAGCCCGATACCCGTCTGTTTGAATATATTTCACATCCTACAGAAGATCAAAGACATACAAAAAGTTAATTTTCCAGGCTGAGGTTCTCCACACTATCCTTAAATCAGTTCACAGAGGCCCTTACAAATGGGTAACCACAATACTATTGCTAAATTGACACAAAGCATTGTACAACCAGTTGTGTCAGGCAGGCAGTTCAACTCTCTATACTGCTGTGTTGATGAGGAAAAATCAAGACTGTCTGGAAGAGAAAACATCTCCCAGCAAAGCAGCAGAGATCCCACTAACACCTGGTCTCTCTGAAAGACAGCACTGCGGGGAGGAAGAGGCTGGATGTCACTGTGGACTTGCCCATTAACCTCTCATAAGCGCAGCAGATGCTAGAAGTTTCAGGGTAAGGGTTGAACACCCACAACATGCTCCCACGTCAGCTGCATGAGAGCAAAACCAGCCCGCTCTGAGCAGTGAGGATCAGTAACAGCTGCCGCGATTCAAGCACTGAGGTTCTCCGGAACAAAATGTTAAAAGAACAAAGCAGACACCTAATGCCCAGACAAGGAAATTATCAAAGGCGCTTCCCACGCACCTCTTCCTTCTCCCCCTCGCAGCCAGGAGTGCTGCAGCAATCAATACCTGCCCAGCTGCCGTGGCGGGCAGAGGAAAACAAAATGCCCACATGCTGCCTGCTTAAAAGAAACCAGGAAATTACAGAATCACACGAGTGCTGGCTGGAGAGGCCGCTCTGAAGGTCTCCACTCCAGCCTCCTGCTCGCAGCCAATACCCCACCGCTCAGCTGTGGCTTTGCCTAGCCAAGTCTTCCAAGTGTCCAAAGACAAAGGGCACACTGTGTCGTCTTAACACAAGAGGGCTCGCTTTAGACACACCGATGCAAATCAAGGAATGACAGAATAATATGCAAACCTGCTTCCTGGATATGGTGAAGGATTGGAAATTCTTACCAGGGGAATACATTAAAAACAAAATTATCTGGTTCTCTTACTGAAAATCAAGTTTACAGAAGACATTTTCAGGCAACAGAGCTCAAAACTGTTTTATAAGCTTAAAAAAAAATGGATACACAAATTGCTTATCGGCACTCCTCCTCCTATCAGCAAAGAGCAGAACCTCTAACCTGGCAAAAGTAGCAGTTTCGCAGCTCTACTAAACATTTAGAGATAAACACCATAGTCAATGCCATCAGCAAAAATTACAAGATGGAACTTCACTCCTACCATCTAAAGCATTTTGAGAGATAAGTGGCTGAGACCTTGCTTTATGTACAGCCATCCTCTGTTAAACAGTAATGGCAGGAAAAGTTATGCAAGGATAAGCTCAGCAGAGTTTCCACAAATAAAACTAGTGTAGTCTTGACTCAGATGAGGAGATAATGCACATATGCTGCTGCCCAAGGCAGGGGTGGTGAGGGGAAGCTGATACCTGATACACATTCAAAGCAGGGTCAGAAGGTTCACCTGTATAGCCAGCATATTTTTGAGAACAGGGAAAGGAAGAAGACTGGAAGGAACCACAGAAGCAAATAAAACACCTGATCAACTATTATGAAACAACTCAAAGAATAAGCAGCAAAAGATTGACCTGAAGAAAAAAACAAAACAAACCAACCAACCAAAAAAATCTGCATTAGAAACAGGACACCAGGAGAATGTTGTTTGCCGACAGAAAACGGATACCAGCATAAACCAGTGTTCAGTCAAGAACATGGGAAAACTGAAGACAACATAAAGGAGTCAGAATACAAACACTGAAACCAGCTCCTGTACCAAAGGATTCAGAGGCTGATCATCCACACAACCCTCTGGCAGTCACAGATCAGTGGGCTGCACTGTCAACAGCAGATAAAGCAGTAAAAAAAGTATGTGAATTTAAAACCTCTAAATGAGTAGAGTGCATGGAGCAGGGACAAGCCAGGTCAATGGCTGCACAAAAGAATCACGGCTTGTTCACCAGACTTACAGCCCGTCACCCCATGATTAAAGGCAAATTTACTACAAGGCTACCTGATGAAAAATCTTCTACTGATACCCCTCAGAGGCAGTTACTGAGAGATGGAGGGGTGAAAGGAAGCTCTAGCAAGCCAACAGGAGAACCTCCTGAGGCTCTCTGCTTTCATCAGAAGCCAAGGAAGAGAATAAAAAGGGCAAGGACAAAATGACAGAATGACAGAACCCAGCATCACCAAAACAAAAAAAGTGACAGTATGAAGAGGGAGTGACAGCTGAACAAATGGGAAAAGTAAAGAACAGGCAGAGACCTGTCCACATCAGTAAAGGATGGACACTGCCTGCCCACAGCCAGAGTGTGGGCTTTTGTCAACACAATGACATGGAAAAGGAACATCCAGATTTCCTGGAAAAGGGGAAGCTGCTTAAGACAGGCTAAAAGTAAAGAGAAGCGCAAGGACGCTGCCGGAGATAATGCAACTGACTGATGGTGAAGCCTGGACTACTGCTACATATGACATGGGATGATAAAAGGAAATTCTTCAGATCTGTGTGCTCCCACTCATCTGACCACATAAAACCAAGCAAACTTCCCAGGAAGCTGAGACACCACTTTTTGAGTACATGATTAACTTTTAAATTCATCGTATTGTGTAGCACAAAGGCCAAGACATCAACAGAAACCAGAGATATGCCAGGAGAATGAGAACATAAGCTTCTGTTTCTGGGGCCAGACAACATTTCAGGCTTTTTCTGGAACCCCTCAGCACTAGCTCAACTACTACTCTGATCAGGTCACATCAACTTCTGTACAGACAAGCTGAAATCGTCACAGACTCACGCAACTCAACACAGAGCCAACTACTGCTTCCAGAGCAGCGCATTCCAAACCTGATTCCCCTCTTTGAAGCTAAGTCCAAAGTCAATGAGTTTAAAGCACTCCTCCTCTGCGCTCCACAGGATGTTGCGTGGCTTGAGGTCTGCGTGCACGTAGCCTTTGTGGTGCAGGAAGGCCAGGGCTTCAAGAACATCTCGGGCGCAGTGCTGGATCATCCACATGGAGCAGCCCTGGTTGCTGGAGTGCAGCAGCAGCTCTGACACGCTGATGTCCAGCAGCTCCAGGAGCAGGCAGCGAGACGGGCCATTGGCAGAGTAGTGGTTGGTGAACACGCCGTACAGCGTCACTGCAGCGAGACACATTGACAGGCATTGGTAACAAACAACTACGTGGTCATCATGCTCCACTGCTCTCCACTACTCTTCAGAAGACCACAAAAGCTCCAGGAGGCAGCTCGTCTGTTCTACAAAGTGCGATGTTCAAAGAGCCGGATCACCAAACTTCAGAGGGAAGCAGCAAGGGAAAACCAGCCATGTCACCCCTACGGGCTTTGGAAGACAGGCCAGCCTCCCAACTCCCCACCAGGCTCTGCTAAAGCGATAGGGGTGGGCACTCCTGCTCAGGACAATCTCTGGGACATGGATAAGCAGGTCCTGATGGGTAAAATGGAGGTAGTACTGCTCTCTTTGGGACATCTGCCAATCTCTTCCCATTACCAATTCAGTGTAGTGGGAATCCAAGGTCTGAGTGCCCAGGCATATTACTGCATGAAAACGTCTTTCACACAGATTACAAAAAATGAACATCAGGAGAACCTGGGGCCTTCCAGCAGCTGCCTCCAATGTGCAGATGCAGACTTGCTCCCTTCCCCAGCCAGCTCCCACCTACGCAGGCAGCCCAGGGGCTGCTGCCAGAGCCAGGCAGGCGGGCGGGCAGACACCGCCCCACTGTTGCCCCATAGGCAGCCCGGCTCGTGGGGGGTGGCTCAGGTAGCCTTGCCCATCAGAAGACTTGGAGGTGCCCTGCCTGCAGGGACCTACTCAGCCTCCCCAGAGCGATGCCCATCTCCTGCCCACCCCGGGGGTGACCGGCAGGCTCCCAGGCCAGGGAAGGGTTGGGGGGTACTCAGGCAGGAGCCTGCCCCAGGGCAATACCAGGAAGGACCCATTGCAGGGACGATGCTGTGAGGCATCCAGACAGGGGCCCCTCAAACCCGGCCACGCAGGGGTGCCAACCCAAGGGGCGCACTGGT
>NW_008605905.1:0-568 GCF_000691845.1 Merops nubicus
CTTTGTCACCTCCTCCTTTGTCACCTCTTTTGTCACCTCTTTTGTCACCTCCTCCTCTGGCACCTCCTCCTTTGGCACCTCCATCTGCGGCCCCCCCTCGTCCCCCCCCCTCGGTGTCACCGTCGTGTCCCCGGGTGGTGACGGTTGCTGCTGCCCCGGGCTGGTGTCACCTGGGGGATGGGGACAAAGGACAGAGGTGGCTTTTAGAAGGGTGATGGCCCCGTGCTCGTGTCACCTGTCCCTGTGGCCTCGGTGTCACCGTGTCCCCACACGTCCAGGGATCCCCGTGTCCCCACGCCCCTGTGTCACCATGTCCCTGTGTCCCCCCACGTCCCCGTGGCCATGTCCCCAAGTCCCCACATCTCCTGGGGGATCCCCGTGTCCCCATGTCCCTAGTGTCCCTGTGTCCCCATCTCCCTGGGTCTCTGGTGTCCCCATGTCCCTGACATCCTCGTGTGCCCCTGTCCCTGTGTCCTCATGTCCCCAGCATCCTTGTGTCTCTATCCCTGTGTCCCCATGTCCCTGTGTCCCCATGTCCCTGTGTCCCCATGTCCCTGGTGTCCCCATG
>NW_008605905.1:815-1043 GCF_000691845.1 Merops nubicus
GTCCCCTGTGCCCCCGTTTCCCCATGTCCTTGTGTCCCCATGTCCCTGTGTCCCCATGTCCCCGTGTCCCCATGTCTCTGTGTCCTCATGTCCCTGTGTCCCCGTGTCCCTGCGTCCTTGTGTCCCTGGTGTCCCCATGTCCCTGTGTCCCCATGTCTCTGTGTCCTCATGTCCCTGTGTCCCCGTGTCCCTGCGTCCTTGTGTCCCTGGTGTCCCCATGTCCCTGTG
>NW_008605906.1:0-1412 GCF_000691845.1 Merops nubicus
CTAAAGGATTCTATGATTCTATATACTAGTAAATAGAGTAAAAGCATCCCGTTGGATGGAAGCAAAGAACCAAAGTTTAAGTAGATACAGATCTATAGTATTATCACAAGGACTAATCCTGCAGTTCCAGGATGACAGGCAGCTTAGAAGGACATCTTCTCCTGTCAGTGGCTTCTGTCAGCAGCCAAGGCACCCGATGCCTGGCACACCTGCAGATAGTCAATGTATGGATGTGCAGGTACACACAAGAGAATTATTTGCCGATCACAGCAGACCACAAACAGCAGGATGAGCTGTAAAAAGTAGTTATGTATGGACCAGACACAACATTTGTTATGCATCTGACATGATATTTGGTCAGAATTTTATCTGTGTCTTTATCCCATTGACTCAAGTTTTTAGGGCGTATTTTTCCTTGCAAATATTGCTTCAGCCACCAGGCAGATAAGAATCCCATTCTGTATCCATGGCTTTCATTCACTGTATTAGCTCAGCACCGCAATAGCAACTATTGATAAACCCCTGAAATCCATTCATCATAGAATGATCTGGGTGGGAAGGGAGCTTTAAAGGTCCTCTAGTCCAACACCCAATATATTATCCCTTTCCCTGCTGACCACAATAGAACAGTGTCACTCCCTGTACTCTTCACTCATCCACACAATCTGTGGTACATGGACTGAGAAACAGACCTTCTATTCTAGACATTAACCCAAGACAAACAACTACGTATTTTGAAAAGAAAATAGAGGTTGAAATGGAAGATTTTTTTTTTTTTTATGATACTGGAATTTTTTGTTGTTGCAGTGAAATTTGCAGGGGGGGTTTAACCTTTTGATGTTAACCTTTTGAGGTAGAGTGATAGGAACTGCTAACTGCAATGTGAGCTTAACCTTGATTAATTTTTAAGTCAATTTATTGTGAATTTCACCTTATTTTGACGTAAAAGGAAAAAAAAAAAAAAACATGGACAATTAGAAGGTCTACGCATGAACCACATATGGCCCAATCAGGGGCTCTGTTCTTGCATTCACACAACTGAGCATCTGGGAGCCAGAGATGCTCTTTTAAAACAGAGGTTTTAAGAAAAAAAGCTACGGAGAAGAATAGAAAGAAAATGAGCATATAGTAGAAAGTCAATGCCCTGGAATGCATTTTAATACATGCATACACAAACATTTAAATGGTTTATATCTTAGAGAAAAGATTGCTACACATCATCCATCAACTGCTGCACTTTGTAAAAGTTGTCCGTCTCCACAGTTATTTCTTTGGATTTCTTGCAAAGCACATAAACCAAGTACCTCAACTAGGTCTTGTGTTCAACACAAGTTCATCCCCTGGCACCAAGACTACTCTTCCTCTGAAAGCCCAAAGCAGCATACCGAGATTGCTGCTAACGAAGCCCACGG
>NW_008605906.1:1443-2126 GCF_000691845.1 Merops nubicus
AATATTATCAATTTTCAAAAAAAGATGAAGCATTTTTACATAGAGAAGGGGGATAAAATGAAATTCTCATTATTAAGAGTAAGGTCTAGTTCAATTTGCTTTCTCTGAGTCAACTTGTCTGTATATTTACAGAGGAAATATATTAATTGTTTACCAAGCTATGCCAGCTTCTCAAGCTCTACCGCTTTGCTTCCTGATTTTGTTGCTAGAGCCTTGAGAGAGTGGCATGATAACACAGCCCAGGAATTCTACCAAGTGGCTCCAAACAGCACAATGATACCTAGCACAAGGATTTCTTTTGGCTTTGCACAAGGAGCTCTTGGTCGCAACCAGAGCAGGCAGCTTTGTCAACCACTTTGGGGTCAATACGCCGCATCACTGTATTGAATGTGCTTTTCTAACATATGCTTCTTTCCATACCTCAAAATGTATTCATTAACATCAATTTCATCAGAACGCTGCTTGTTTCAATGCACACAACCCCTCTTCACTGCCTTGAAAGTTTCCTGGAGTCCAGCACGACTCCAGTGCTGTCCCAGAAGCATTTCAAACCTATCAGGATTGTGCCCCCAATCCCCTCCACAGCCAACTCCTGTGGTGCCCATGAGCAAATCAACACAGGAGTCAATCATGGTATTCATTACAGTCTGATGACCATTAAAGAAGTTATTTCATTCCTACTT
>NW_008605906.1:2157-7079 GCF_000691845.1 Merops nubicus
CCAATACATACAGGAAAACAACCAGCATACAATAGCTGAAAGTATTGAGACTAGATATTCACTGTATGCCATATTTATTCACACACTTCAAGTTTGGCACATAGAATTATTAGGCTACATTACTGTCTCATGAAAAACTATATTTTAAAATGTATCTTGAATACAACTTGTGCTGTCACAAAGTAGGAAGACCCAACATACTTCACGTAATTTAAGCCCCAGGTCTTACGGCGCATTAATTTGTAAGGAGATCCACACACAGATAAAAATAGACAGACACCTTTATGGGGTATTAACCAGCTCCAGGGAGTTGGAAAATGAAGAGGCTTACGTGACATGAAATGAAGATTTATGTAATTAACCCATATGAATTAGAGACAAACAACCCATAAAACTTAAAAACTAGAGAAATGGAATGAGATATTTTGAGTTAATTAACCCACAATGACAAAGTCAAAGAGCAGAAGGACATATTGGAGATGTTAGCTCACACCAGTCATGAAATATCTTTCTAAAAGCATTTGAACACTTTAGGAGCTGTCACTATAGTTTACAAAAAAAATGAACCAACCAAACTACTCTTTACAAGAAAATTAACTGGTCTTGCAAAATTATCTGTGTGCAGAGCACGTAATTACCATCTGAACTTAAATAAAAATTTGTTAACTGTAAAAGGCTTTTTTTTTTTTTCCCACAAGAATTTGTTCACAAGACAAACCAGTAGAGGAAAAAAATGGATGTAGATGTCATCTGAAAAGGTACGTTTTGAGCAAGCAGATGTATTCCCAGTCATTTCACGACCAGTGGCCTTTCTGTAGCAGTTAAATACAGAGTTAATCTAAATCCTTCCAATGCTTACTACGCAAATAGTTGAGATAACAGGATCGATTCTATACTTGGAGCATACTCTTTGCAAGGTGTGTTACTAGTGCTATAGTCCTGTCTCTCATATTTATTTCCATGGGATTCTAGACTTCTCTCCAAGCCTGCTTCATCCCTACAGGAAGCCCAGATGTTGCAGTGCGCCTCCTGGAGACAGAGGTTTCTGTTGCCTCTTTGTCCCCAAACATGGGCACACGTCCAGAATTTTCCATCTTTCCCAGGTTGTGGTTGGCTTAGCCACCACAAGACCTATCCCCTAACACCCATTGGACCCCTGACCTGTAGGTAACCCCATCCAGGTATCCTTACAGGACAATGCCTTTGTAAACCCACCTACCTACCTGTTAAAAAACCCTGGCCCCAAGGCCACATGCTCTTTCGCTTCTCCCCTGGGGTGGGTGCTGTTTCAGTGCCTGCCTCAGGTGTTTTTTGATTGTTATTTTCATGTTATTAAAACCTTTTATTTTGGAAGAAAGCGATCGTTGCCCATCCCTCCTTTACTCGCCACTGTCCTCCTCTTTGCTGAAGACCACCCTGGAGGTACTACTGGGGTCCTGCTGGGGGTGTTTTCTTCCCGGGCAAAACCAGCAGGCTTAAAGCCCTCAAAATATATTTTTGAAAAGTAATACCCAGAGACTTTGAATAAAGAAAGGTTCTTCAGAAATTTAAGGATTAACATTGTGCTAATTCATAAATACAGATAGCTTGGAAAATCTTTGCTTTTTTAAAAAAAAAATCTCTTAAAACAATTAGATGTCTTTATACTGGTTGACAGTGTTCACAGAAGATGTTTTATCGACATCAGTACCATCCACACTTCTGCAGACATAGTGGTTTTAACTCCACACGTCATGATATTCAATATATCACTTTCTTTTTTTTTCCTAAAGTTTAGGATTTGGATGGTACTTCCAAGTTGTACATGGTTGGATAGAGTCAGCCAGCTTGACAAGCAACAGTAGTCAGGCCACAAAATACTGTATTTTCATTCAACAGACAATGAGAACACTCTCCAAAAGTAAGGCACTGTCAGGACACACATGCTGAATACCTGTAACCTCATGCAGTGACTTTAACCATAATTTGGTGACACTCTACACTGCTCTTAAAAAAAAAAAAAAAAAAAAAAACACCACCAAAAAATCAAGATAGACAGAAAAAAGAGAATATCAAAATTCTCATATCAGAAAGGCTAGAAACCAAGGACTCAGAGTAGCCCCCAGACAACTGTAGAACATGGAGGACTTTCCATGATATTTACGCATTGCAAATGTCTTCAGACAAGTGTTAAGAATGGCAAGTTTAACTTGGAGAACGTCAGCACAAGCATCTCTTCATCTCTTACCCCTTCATGAATAATGGTTGCAAATACATAAAAACAAAGAACATATCAGGACAACCGATTGCAGTGAAAATTTAGCCAGTAATAAATTATCAAGAAGTTAATATTGAAAAATTGGGTAAGAGGGAAGGGACATTGATTCCCTCTACCTTTTTTTCTTTATGTAAATAACTACATAGCATTTTATCAAAACTTGACGGCAAGAGCCTGCTCTGATCACCAGTGGGGCTCACCGTTGCTCACTCTGCATGGAGGAAGCTGCCCAGCATCGCTGGGAGCTCCCTGCAGGGAAGTGGGGCAGAACATGAAGCAGAGAGCTGCGGTACAGGGCCACGTGCTGCAGCAAGGGCAGAGGAGGCTTCTGCAGGAGCAGAAGTCAAAATTATGAATGTGGAGAAAAACGATCTGATTTCAGCAGGCTCTGGGGTTGTACATGTTCCTGGGCTTTTGATAGAAGTGGGTTCACAACCAGAAACTCAAATTTCAAGTGGGGAAAAGAAATTAAGGGGCTCACATATATAACATGGTCATCAGAAGCCAAAAGCAACCACCTTCTAAGCAACTTGCACAGCACCTTTTTATTCTTTCAGGAAAAAATACTGCAAACATCAAGAACTTACTCATGCATCCAGCTGAAGCAACATACATCTGGCTCACCAGGAAAGCTTCTCTAGCCTTTTGTTTGGTTGACACCACTGATGGCCTAACACTTGAACAAAAAATAACCTGTGAACATCTTAAATAACTTGTGATACCGCCAGACCCAGAATTATTAGCCATGCTTTCGGATACTGAGATGCCTTCATAAAACAAAAATTACTAGCACACTTCATATTGTCCTATGTGCTTGAAGGATTAACAGCTCAGCAAGACTGTCCTTTGATGTCTTACATAGCTACCCAGGTACTGGCTTATTTCACCTGGATGACTCAACATGTTAAGTAGATTTACCTGATCACTTAGGCTTGCGGCTTTCTTTGCTTTTATTTTGGCTTTAGTATATGAAACATTCATGAATGGAAATCCAGGTGGTTTCTATATTTCTTCCCAGAATCAACATTCAGATGCCAAGAAGACATTGAATGAACCAGAGGCCCTTTATGACTAGCTTGCAGCAATCTGAAAATACCATCTCATAGTTTATACTGAAACTTTCACATTTGGGTTTTGAGTCAAATACAACGCAGACTCCTTTGACTACGTAGCAAAACCAATACTAAGTGGTCAACTCAAAATCTGAGGGCACAAGTCCTTCTCACAGCATCAGTACTATAAACCTAAAACACCAACAAGCTCTGAAGATGAGAGATTCAGTGGACTTTCATGCAAGATTACATTCTCCAGGCCAGAAAGGTGCAGAGAAGCGAGCCAGCAGCATCTGGTAGAAGTTTACGTTTGTGACAACATAATCATGTCAAATTAGATTGAGGGTTTTTTTGTCATGTTTTGTATTTTGGGGATTTAAAACAAACAAACAAAAATAATATTCATGCACTTAATTAAGGAGCAAGTGAGATGCTCCTGTGGAGAGCATCCTACGTTGTTTTACAGCACGCTGTAGGGTATTACTCTCTCCAACGCCAGTAGGAGTCTCAGAAAATGAGGTAAGGGATGGGGTTTGACACTGCTGAACAGTTAACAAAAAATATGAACTTTCCCGCTCTCAAATAAATAGGACCAACAGCAGAAACCTGAAGCTGTGGTCTAATATTACTAGTACTTCTCAGAGGTACCATGTCCTCCCTCACTGTTCCATTCTTTAAATCTTTATTATGCTACTGTAAAGCTTTTCTTCTGCAGAAATTATCACTATAAAGGACCCACTTTCATACTCCAGATACAGAAGAATTTTTGAAGGCTTTATATTAGGATCTCAGTGCAGAACCCCACTCCTGTTACTCACCCAAGTAGTCCCAAAGGGTTCCTAATACAAATCAAGTGAACGGGTGAGAAAGTGCCTGCTGTTTTTTTCTTTAGAGGGGACACAATTTAGGGTGATTTGTCAGAGGTAGGCTTTGAGCTAAGAGAGAGCTGAAGACCAGTGTCTGTGTCTCACTATTTTTGCTCCAAACCTTTCGTCAGCTGAGCAGACAGTATTCAAGGATGGAGACACGTTGATTTGGAATTCAAGAGAATTTAATTTTCAGGAGAAAGATGACTTGTGTGTCACTTCCCCTACCCCCCTCCCTTTTTTTTTTTAAATCTGCTTACTTTGAAGGCCAATGCAAATATCCTAAATGTATGCTCATGTATCTGTCCTACTTCTGCAACCTATTTTAAGCTTTAAGCAATTCTAAACAGTCTGTGATTCATCTCAGGTTATTAAGGAGAGAGAACAGGAAATAAAAGAAAAGAATAGTCCCTAATATCCGCTTTATTTCTGGTAACTTTAATTCTTTGTTTTATATATGTAATAACAAGTAGTTATGTTTCTGTGACAAGTCTGGAAAGCATCATTCAGTTTTTAGTATTAATCAAAATTTATTCAAAGCCACGTAATTTAAATGCGGTACAATGATTAAGACAGGATTTCCAAATTATTTCCTCAAGCATGTGAACGTCCTTTCTCTTTATGCAGATTACCAAGACTACTCAGTACTGCTCTTTTTCAACCATCACTTTGCCCAAAATAAACTATCTCAAGTACCCACGGTGGCATTCAATTCTTACCTGTTGTTACGTGAAAGGGAAGGGGGGG
>NW_008605907.1:0-1722 GCF_000691845.1 Merops nubicus
CCGCCGCTCTCAGCGCCCACCCCGCGCCCCGCACCTCTGGGCAGGGGAACCGGCCACGTGTCAGAGCGCCTGGCAAGCACCGGGGTTTTGTCAATCACTGCAACAAAGACTTTTTTTTTTTTTTTGGAGTACTTACATTCCTTATAGATACAAAGATACAGCGCGTATGCTCTCTCACGAGTCTGAACAGACACCTGCAATATATTCTTCTTCCACCTATGCAGGATCATGTATAAAACTTCCCAGTCAGGACTTCAACATATGAAAGGTCAGGATACTTAAAACAACAAACAAAAGCCCCCCGACACAATCACAACCACACCACCACACTGTTTGCTCATTTATTTCTGACCTAGATACCATCGTTAAGCTGTCCTGGAATCCTGCTTGCTTAAAAGTAATAGGCAGAAAAAATGACAGCACCACATTATTCTTATTTGTCCTCAAAATACGTAACAGGTACAGAATTTCATTGGTGTACTTTTCCTTTTTTGACATAAAGTAAGCAAGTTCTTTTTTTTTTTTTTTTTTTTTTCCTTTAGGGAGATTTTTCTTTTAAATTTCCTCAGTCCTTTTTTTTTTTTTTTCTTAAAAAAAAAGCCTCCCACATCTTGGCACAAAGCAGGAAGGTCACTAATGTAGAGACAGTCACATCCTACTTCCCACCATGAAGAAACTTTTCATATTGCACTGTCCAGCATAGGATACTATTTCCTACAGTAAATCACAACCACCTCAGAATCAAACCCACAGGTTTTAGATGCACTTGCATGGATTTTCTCCACCCTGTATTACACAGCACTTAGGACAGTGTGGTCTCGGGCCACAACCAAGTGTGTCAGGCACATAGCAATACAAATAAAACACATCTGACAAGAGAAAAGCAGACTTCTATGCTGAAGCAACATTACACCATATATTTACTTTGCCTGGCTGCAAATGCTTTAAAAGTGTCTTTGCCAGTCTCCAGCACTTCTGCTGACCACATCCTTACTGGCCATAAAAGAAGTCTCAGGTTCAACGGACTTTCATATGGTCCTGGGTCACTGATGACGACATGCCCCTACTATATGACGTACTTGCCCCCAGCAAGCATAAGATCCTAGCAATAATAACCTAATGCTGTACTACATGTATTAAAGTGTTTTAATACCTTTATTAACAGAGCACTCAGTTGTCGTACAAATGCCGTAATGTGTCCTATTGAGATTAGAAGTGACTTACTTATTCAGCAACATAAACTATGAACCAACATTCTGAAGGTATTTCAAGATTTCCTGGACACTTAAGTACCTCTTTCAGCAATTTAAAGCCCTACTGCGCTACAAAAGTACAAGCAGAAAAGCACCCAATATACTCTGTAAGAGAAGAGTTGGCTTTCGGCTTCCAAGTGCATTACTACGCAAAAGACAAGCCCAGCGAACAACTTCTCCATTCATCCGGTGCGCTGAAACGCACCTAAGTTATCAGGCCTCGCAGTTCACTAAATCTGCCTCTTCTAAGCAAAATAAACTTAGAAAGAAGGTTTGCGGCTCTGAAAATTTGTTCACTTGTTCCCAAGTGTATCAGTTGGTGCAATAAGGAGTAGTAAATAGCCATTAGACGAGAAAGTTATCGCGTCTCCGACGCTTTTCGTTCCGTGCTCGGCGGTGTGTGGCCGCGGGAGCCCTGTGGCCACCCGCGGGCTCCCCCGGCCCCGCTCCGCGAACTGCGAACCCCCTC
>NW_008605908.1:0-5500 GCF_000691845.1 Merops nubicus
GTTGTGTTGTCCCTCCAGCAGATGTCATTTCTTACAAGAAGGCTCTGATTAGCCTCTGCAATTACTTCATCCTACCCTGAGAAAAGTAAATGAATGTTGACCTCCTAATATTCAATTTTTGTTCTTTTGTTCCTAGTCTAGTTTATTTTCTTGTCCCATTGAAGATTTTATAATCTGGAATGGTTTGTAACACAGAAAGCCCATTAACTGATCTCTGTGCTGCAGGCATATAAACTTCCAGGATGTGAAAGACCTTTGTGATCCAGTACATTATGATGGAAAAATAGCCTTTAAATCAGCAGCACTTACATGCAGCCTTTCTTACTTTTTGACGGCTTATCATATGTATTAGACAGGTAATTTCAAAGTTAATAATCTGCAGATTTGTGTAATCTGCAGCTTCTGTAATTCTCAGAATGTTCAGACATTCTCTTTCCTGAATATTTCATACACTGTGGATTACTTTCATATATTCATGTTTGTATAACCCAAATATTATATGATGCACATTATGTAGTGCTACATATGGAAACCTAAAACAGGGGCAGTTACATATATAATTTGAAACATGGAAGCAAAACTGAAGACTGAACCCTACTTTCTTTGAAAAGAAGGAACAGGTGAAATAATGTCTAGTTTTCCGTTGATTCAAATATTGTGCAAAGTCTAACCAAGAAAACAGAATATGACATCTCATGTCAGTTTCCCACTAGTAAAATGGAGGTCAAAGGACTTAAAAACCAGAATTGCTTCCATGACACTGAAAATTAATCGGTACATGAAAACACTATAATTGTCATCTGGAACTGTTTCAATAGGTATTTTAGGCAGTGTCCTATATGATTGTGCAAATCCACTGTGTTGGATCAGATTGGGAATGAAGACAGTAAGTGAACAGACAGGTCCTTTTAATTTCTGAGTATAGACAATGTTTATGGGCTGAGTGATTAAGCCACAAATACCACCTTTGAACAATCCTTTTCATGACCTTATTTAAGTGTGAATTTGGCCAAAATGGAGCACCTCTCAGACAAAGATAATTTTCACTTTCTTTGACTATTTTTTTTTCACAAATCACTACGAGAATTCAAGATGTAAGTAACAAGAAAATGTATATTTTTAAAAATTTTAAAATTTTCTGCTGAGAATAAATTATTTCCTTTGAATTAACCTTTTAACTTTTTTCCCTGTCCGTTTAATGTGAAACTAAATCAGAAATACAAGCTTTGGTTTTTAAATGTCACTTCAGATAACACCAAAAATATTAAATTTCTAGCAAAGGACATTTTCCTTTGCAGTACCTGCTGATAATATATCTCATAATGTAACAGCCATCCACCTACAGTGATCAAAACCTGATCCTGTCTTATGAGGGCAAGTAATCTCTGTGATATGACTAGTTTCACTGTTATGATTAAAGTTCCCTATGTATAGGATTATTTCTAGATGGAAGGAGTAAAACAAATTTAAAAAAATGTTTTGCACATGGGCACATGAAAAAAATCTAAGAAGCCATAATTCACAACTGAATGTTTCTTGGAAAAGAGGAAGGTCTACCTTTTCTTTCATATTTTTTCAAACTTATCATGGTCTCTGCTTAGTGCAAAGAGAAAAAAAAAAAAGTCACATGAGCCATTAGAATTAAGTTCACTAGTCCAGTGTGACTGTTTTTGTGGATTAACTGAGGCTGAAAAGCTTCATTGTCTATAAATAATTGTGGTTGCATCTATTGCAATGAGAGTCAGTGCTGGTTTTAAATTAATACTGCATTTGGTTTAAGGCAAACGTAAATGTTGTCATTAGTATCTTACCAGAGTATGTGGTTATTTGAAATAGCACAAAAGTACAGAAAGATTGCTAAAGGGCAAGACTGGTAGTGGGAATATTGTTTTCACACCTCCATCAATCATTGTCTTACTTTAAGTTTAGGAAAAAGTAAAGATGAAAAAGCTCACTCATAATGACATTCATATTTATTACAGAATTCTTCTTTATGATTGTTTGAGCAATAACACAGAATAGTTCTCATTTGTGTGAGTGCTACCCTTTATGCAACATAAAATAGAGACACTTTTTTTATATATAACCTGAAGTGATTTACTAGGATTCTCATTTTGAGCACACAAACAAAAATATGTAACATAATTTACCTTTATAACATCACCAACATAAGTATCTCACATTCACAGCCACTGCTGCCATAACTATTGTTTGAAATGTCACATTCAGAATTTCAAATTAACTGGCACAATTATTTTGTGGGTTGTATTCTGCCTCCTACCTTTTATTGGAATGGTCTTTTATCTGCACAGTAATTAATAGAGCTACTTGCCAAACAAAGTACTTAAATGAGTAAATGTGAAATATTTTAAAGACTGTTACAAGGCTGGTTACCCAAAATGTATGTGTGTGTGTATGGGATATAATGGCAGTTGCTAAATTATTTTGAGCAATGAACAGAAACAGTTTTGATGCAGACCTTAAATTAGACTGGAGAGCCTCTTAGGAGAGCCAAATGACTTCTGTTGGTTGTAAGTAAAGAAAGGATTGAAAAGAGCTAGAAAAGTGGAGGGTAAATGACTAGAAGAGAACAAGAACTGCAGCTTATATGAAATTGTTATACAGGAATTAGAAACTCCAATTTCAGCCAAGAGAGAGAGTCTTAAGTTGATGACACTTAGTTTTGAGTTGGCTAAAATGGCTTCCATTTGGATCCAAGTGTTTCTTTGCAACATTGAGAACTAGTGGTAGAGATAATTACACCAGTTGGGGTAGTATTTAGCTCATTTTGGTCCAGATGACTCAGCTAGGGAGGACTAAGTATAATGGCATATGAGAGCTGTAGTAGTATGCAGATTTGCAGACTATTAATGTGTTGAAGGATTAAAAGTTAAGTGAAAGCAATTAAAATTAAGTGAATGAGAAGGAAGCTGAAGCTCAAAAGAAAGGCATGTGACTTGAGGATGTACTTCAAAGAAAAGTTGTCCCAAAGAGAAGATGTATGTATCTAGCATTTTTTTTTAGTATGGTGGGAGCCCCTGGTCCATATAGAAATGGCAAAATGATTTGCATTTATTTGAGGTTTTATCAGATTTGCAGAAGCTAAACAGTTTTTAAAAAATATATACATATATAGTTGTCAGTAAGACTCTATGCCCAAAGATGGCAGACTTTTACCAGTCTGTGGAGTGGGTAGTGTTTTTGTACTTCTGGGGAATGTTTCTGATGACTAGGATTGATCACAGCCTCTTGGGTTATTTTCTGTATACTGTATTTAGACGATTTATTCAAGCCATTGAAGAAGTTACCCTAAAAAAAAAAAGTTGCAGTGAAATTACAATTACCTTTGTCCTTGATTTTTCAGATGATTTTTCAATGCCTTTAGTCATTCCTTTCTGAAAGCCTGTAGACCATTGAACTCGCCTACTCTCATCTGCTCCAGCATGATTATGACCTTAAGGAAGCAGAAAGCCCTTTTAATTCTCACTAAAAAGCACCAACCCCTCCATATTTATTTGGCAATACGCAGAGAACAGACTCTTGTAGCTCTGAAGCCTCAAGTCTGACAAGAAAAAACTTCTACAGGATGTAAGAATACAGTGGCATCTGATCAATGGCCTGTGCCTGGAAATACTGAGAGCTGCTCCTTGTGTTCTCTCCCCATTAGCCTCCTTTGAGGAAGCCAGAAACATAAACAAAGGAAGACTGTTTATCACACCATGATATAGTCCAGCTATGCATAGCACTAAGAAAACTGAGACTTCACCTGGCTCTAGTATAGATCACTTTTGACAGTGAAATATATCAATTACCCAGTGAAACTTCAGTGTGGGGTATAAGAACTGTCTGCAAGTTCATTGGATTCCAGGTTGGTTTTACATCTGTCTTCTGGGTATGCAGGAGGAAAGGAGAGATGGATCTGTAATCAGACGCGGTCAACAGTGGATCTCTTCAACTCTTGCTCATATTTTCTATGTGGTAATGACTACTCTTTCCTTTTAACTTGCTAATATCACTGCTTACATGTCTAATCTTCCTGTTACAATAACATAACTCTGTTTGCTGTTCGATTATTTTATGTTTATACTTTATAAGGCACCTAAAACTCCAAGCTCAGGTTTTTCTGCTTTTATATGCATCGATGGAATCAAAAGTTATTTCCTTTTCCAATATCAGCCATTCATCCTTTTTTGTAGGTAATTTGGCAGCCTAGCTGATATTTGCCTATTGTTGTCATTGGTGCTTTTAAAAGTCACTAAATTAGAGTTTTTGCATTTCAGAATAGTTAGCAGTATGCAGTAAACTCAAAATGCAGAAGTCCAACATGACTTCAGTGGCAATTTTGAGAGAATCTTCCAAATTACATCTTCCATATAACCTGGCAGGGTAATAAAGTTGCTGAGCTTCAAAATGTATTAGTTCATTTGATTAAGGAAAAGTTTGCTCATGTTTTCAGGGAGGGTAGCAAACAATTTGGAAAGATTTAGTTAATTAGCAAAAACAAAAGTAAAAATACAACCTATTAAATGTAGATGTTATTAAGGAGAGAGATGGATAAACAAAGTTGTTTTTCTCTTTAGCTTTGGGTTCAGCTATTAAGAGTGGAAAAATCAGCATAATCCTTTTTTTTTTCTCCAAATTATAGGTCAATATTCAAAGCTGTGTGCAGGCAGTGTAAGAGTTTTGAAAATTTACCTCTTGCTTTGGATACTCATGCAATCTGGATTCTTGACAATAGCTGCACACACAAGCCACCAGGACACTTGTCAGAACAGGTAATGGGTTGTGACTCATTCTGCAGTACCTTTCTCATCATCATTTCTTCCTCCTTCCTATGCCTTTCATAGTCCACACCCTCAGGTCTAGTACAGAAAAAAGCTCCAATGTGTATTTGGCCACTAGATACTACATCAACAGGTTATGCCCACTGGCACTGGGACAACACTATATGTAGAAAAACTACAAAGTTTGAGGTTCCCTGATCTAGGTAGAACATTGTGCTGAGGAAACGGCTTGGGGTCCAAACAGAACCCAGCACGTGGCTGCAAGGAGAGGAGGCTGCGGCCGCCTTGCTCACTGAAGGGGGATGGGCGGAGGAAAAATAAAAACAAATAAAAAAACAAACAAACAAAAAAAAAAAACCAAAACCAACAAACAAAACCCGCAGCAACACAAACAAATTATATTTATATATATACAAATATGGGGAGAGGGCAGTTACTTAAAGGGATGGTTGCCAATCATGCAAAGGGTAATAAAAAAAACGTGGGCACCCAAACAGAGACCACACACAGGAATGCAATTGTTCAGGCAGCTGGCTGCAATGAATGCTGGAGCCTGGAGCTTGATATGGAGGATGGGAAGGACAACACCTGTGTTAGATGTGAGCAGTTCAGAGATCTGATGCTCATGGTGGTGGAATTAAGAGAAGAAGTGGAGAAACTAAGAATTGCAAGAGACTGTGACAGCGAAGTTGAGCATGTCCACAATGTACTCTCTA
>NW_008605909.1:0-3407 GCF_000691845.1 Merops nubicus
AAAAAAAAAAGCAGCAGCGGTGTGCGGTTACTACTGTCCTTTTGAGGCAACTTTTCATCCGCAAAGGCCATTCAAGTTCCTAGCAGATGTTGAAATCAGGAAATCTAAGCAATACTTAAGGCAGAAGACAAATAGGTTGTTAAAAAGCTAACAAGTCGTGCACAATGAGTTTCAATGTAAAGTAAGTGGCTACAAGTGTTCAGATCTTAAAAATTACTTCAGTGGTTTGTGAGCATGACAATACAGACACATGCTTGTGTGTGTAAAATCTTTGTGGATCTCCCAAACTGTCTAAATTTGGATATTGGGTGACAAGTCATCTTCTGGCCTAATAAAGGAAAATTCACTAATGACAAGACTACCCGTTTCCAATACAGAAGAGTAGCAATACCACAGACACAGCAAAAATCTCAGATTAAATAAAAAACAGTAACACCACCACAAAAGCATCCACCCAAACCCCACAACCAAAATAGAGCAGACATAAATAGGGACAACGGTAACTATGGGCATAACTGGTCTAAGGGTTTTGTTTGTTTGTTTGTTTGTTTTTCCTAGCTATTATATTTGAATTAAGAGTATGGCAAGCTTTTTCCCTAAGTAAATGATTTCAGGAAATGAGCCTTCCTATGTGAATATTTTTTAAAAATCTGTTTTACTATTTATTCTACCTAGTTTGGGCTTGAATGTTTAAATTTCCCCAAGCAATTTTATTTTTTTAAAAAAATTATTTTACTTTGTTTCCCCTCTTGTTTTATACCAAATAGGCTAGGTTGTATTTTCTTATGCCTTCACTGTATTTCTCACTATATGATGCAGTTAAGAGTCATCTAAATGAGATTAAAAGTTACTTAGGCAAACCAAAGTCATGTTTAAACATAGATTTACATAAATGCAGTCAGACTAAAATTGTTCTTTAGTTGTGTTAAGGCAATCTGCTTTTATCTGAAAGATATTTGATAACTTCCTATGCAAAAGAACACAACTGAAGCTTAATTACTGGCTTCAAATAATTAATGTTTTTGGTTCCATCTAAGATTTTTGCTTTACTACTATCTCACAGTTAACAATTGTAATGTTAAGAAATGTTTTCACTAGATGTCTTAGTTACAGCAACTGATGCTTGGAAAGGGCCTGCTTCATTCTGTTGGCTCAGAAGCGTACAATAATTTACTTTAAATATGAAAGTTTTCAGTTACCATCTCATTTAGAGAATAAACATGCCTTCAGAATAATGGTTTGGTTTTGAGGATATTTTGTTGACCCTCGATTAGAAAGCTATTGGGCCATTAAGAACTATTTATTGCAGTGCTGCCAGCAAACCTGTTGATAATTGGTATACATCTGGGAGATTATTTCAGAGATATTTCTGGGACCATCACAGTTCAACTGTTAAATGTGTGAAAGCCAGTCAGAGCATCCCCATAAAAATGATGTTTCTTGCCCACTGCTGCATGTGAGGTTTTCACTGTCTGTGTGAAGGACTCAGAGGAATTTGCCAATCTGCTCATAAAACCTCTCAATCCCACAATATAAAACTGATTAAAGAATTCTCCAGGCTTTCATTTCAACAATAAATTTTAAGCACTACAATATCACATCTACCTAAGAACATCACAGCAGCCCTGTCCACGTGAGATGTTGATCCTTCAAAACTCAACCCTCAGTTCTCCTTTTGATTTCCGTAAGAAGTGCCAGAGGGCTTAGTGCTGCTGCCTGCCAACTTTCCTTCTCTGGTTCCTGTCTCAAATACTCTTCAGCTGGAGACAGAAAGAGGGGCAGGGGTGTAACAAGGCACAGGAGAATGGTGGAAAAACCTTTCTGATAACCAAAAATGGGATTATTTTTCTCTCCTGCAGAAGAAAAATTGCTTCAGATGTAAGTCACCTCAGGGGACACACTTAGCAGTAAAAAGTGCTAGAGTTTAAGAGAAAATATAGTTGGCCATGTAGAAATTTAATATGAATAATATTATCTGTACTCTATAAAATCTGAGGGTTGTCAAAGTGGAATTTGATATTTTCTGCAGGGCTGAGGTTTCAAATAGTTCTAATGAAGAGCTAGGAAGGGCTCTCCAGCCCATACTGACTTGCTTGGTGTTAGGCTTCAGTGCCCCAGGATGATCATCTGGTGTTGACTGGCCTTGGGAGAACAAGTTTGCTTTACAAAGGACCCTCTCCAAACCATAAACCCTTCTAAGGTGGGAGGCATTGAATTTAGTATCCCAAGATTTTAAGTTACCTTTATTTCAATAAAAATTATTTTAAAAAATATTGGATTATTATCTACTTACAGTTCAGAATTGGTAACTATGAGTCCTCTGAATTGTTATTAACCGGATTATTGCTGCCTGTGACATCTGAATAACTGGCATTAGTGTGTACACCACTATTTAAGCTACGGAAATAAATCCAGGTTGTATCCAACCTATCTTCTTTTAATTAATGATCTGTAAACACTTCCCAAAACACCACATTTCAGTATAAGTCCTTTGGACTTTATTTTTCATTGTAACAAGACAACACTTGCATGTCTATCTTGCATTTTTTCCCTTTCTATTTTTCATTTAACATGAAAACATTTGCTGCTAAAATAAAGTAAAATAAAACCCATCTTGGAAGTGCTCTCATTCCAATAGAGTTTAAAGACCAAGAAGTTAACTGAACTTTCTTTGACCAGGCAAACAGTGTGAAAATTAATGCAAGACCTTTGTTCTGTCCATCTATTTATCTCTTTTAATGAAATAAGATGCAGATTTTTTGTTTTAAAATACAAATATTATGAAAGACAATTCCTACACCAGTACCCATCTTTCACAGAATTAAACCCACTTTAAATTCAACTACTTTAAGCTCACCAAGCCATTTATACAGCATTAAGGGAAAAGTACACAAATATTTGCAATATTCAGGACATACAACCTTAACACACTGTAGCAGTGAGAACTGACCATGAACTCCCCTAAATTTGTTTATCTCTGAAATACAACATTTTTGGTCAAGGTTAATAATTTTCATCTCCATAGCTCAATGTGACAGCCTAGCTGTCCAGGGTCCACACCACACCTCGTCATCTCTGTGCTTAAGACAAGTATTATTATCCCTTTGAGGCTATTTTACCATGATTTTTTTTATAGGTGCTGTGAAAAGATTGCAAAAATGAGCCCTCCTGTAAATCTGCCAATCAAAGAAGGTTGAGAAACATTCTCATAAATGGCTTTAGCAGAGGCTTCAGTGGTGGGTGGGGTAATTGGCTTCTGTTTCCTCTTCTCATTAGCCCTTTGCTTCTGTGGAAGAAAACATCTGTAAAATTCATAGTACAGTGGGGGGGTTTTGTAGTCTGTTAAAAAAATGTATCTTTATATATCTGTACTATATGTATATATATATATGCCTATACTATGTGGG
>NW_008605910.1:0-1085 GCF_000691845.1 Merops nubicus
CCTGGGGTCCAAACCTGTCCCCAGAGCCTCTGGTGTGTCCCCTGGTCAGTTCTGCCCTGCTCCAAGCCACACTGGAGGGACAGTGGTTGAGTCCTAGAATCCTTAAGGTTGGAGAAGACCTTAAGATCTGAAGATGCTGAGATCACCATGTCCTCCACCAAGCACCCTGGCACCTGCAGAGCTGAGCTGAGGGGCTTCCATCTGCTCCCCTCCTGCCGTGGGTCTCCGGGCTGCTGCTGCTTCTGTGGGTTTTTTTTTTGCCAAATATTTGGTTGACAGAGGGTGAAAGTACAAGTTTTTCCCTTGCTCAAGGACAGCAGCTGGAAGGTGGCCAAGAGCTTTGGCTGCAACCTGCCACCTCTGCTACTAAAAGCTGCTTCTCCTCAGCCCTGGGGGGAGTTTCAGCAGCCGTGCTGAGCACAGGGGGTCCAGGGATCCCCCCATGGCCCCTCCCCGAGGCTGTGTGACAGATGTGGGTGCTCCCTGCACCTTGGGGAGGCAGGAAGGCAACAAGAGAGGGGGATCAAGGAGCCCAGTGGGGAGAGTTTGAATCCAGCCTCTGTGGGGCCCCCGACCCTCACAGACCATTAATCTCCTTGTGGGCATCAAGGATGTTCCTCAGCTTGATTAAATCATCACAAAATGGGAATTTTGTGTGTGGAAAACGGGCTCCAAGTGCCCAGAATTCTCCACGAACTTGGGGGTGCTTTAGCAGGGATGTTTGGGTCAAGCTGCTCTCCCAAGGGGAATCTCAGGAGTTTGGGATTTGTGGGTCTGGGCTGTCTGGACAAACCCAACCCTGGGGACCCCTGAGACCCCCCCCAGCCCAGCCCTGCCCCTCAGGAGCAGGCAGAGCTCCCACTCCCCTTTCACTCCACCCCAAGGAAAAGTGGAAGCTGAGCTGGAGTGAGGCTGTGAGGCTCTGCCTCTTGTGGCTTTGTGAGCTCCTCATCTTTTGACCCAGGCTGGGAAGAGCCCTGGCACCTCTGGCCCTGGCACCTCTGTGCCCTGGCACCTCTGTGTAGGGCTTGTCCCCTCCCTGCCCCCGCAGCCTCCAGGGATGCTCCCGAGCAGAGGGGCTGCAG
>NW_008605911.1:0-7018 GCF_000691845.1 Merops nubicus
TCTTCCCATTGAATGATTGCTTCTATTTTTCTCTTCTGCTGAGTCCATATGCATTATTCTTCATAATGAGTGATACAGTGGAGTTTTTCTTTTCACTTTTGCTGGGACTATTATTGCTGTTTGAGGCATTTTATCATATTTTGTAGCTCAAATTATCTTCTGTTGTAATAAGAACTTTGGCACAACAAAACAGATCTTTTGATCAATAAAAGAACATGCACGTTTTACATTCTCAAGGAATAAATTGTTCTATCCAGTGGTCAAAATGGAAATTGAGAATTTCCAGGAGCAGCTGCAGATTTTCAGCCCCAGTTCACTATCAGACTTACAGCAGATCTACATTTACAGCCCTTAGTTTCCTATCAAGGCTCCTATATACCTTTGACATGCAGTGATTTCTCCATAATCTAAATAGGTTTTATCAATCTTCTTTCAAGGATATTCTAAAAATAATTTACTGACCCAATTCTCTGAAAGTTTGTAGAGAAGTTTGTGAACTACTCCCTCTGAAGCCATATTTGCCCTTATTTTATATATTTCCCTTACACAGAAAATATAAAACTAACTCTGCAAAGCCTGAGCACTGGCTCACTTCAACCACTGGCTGTTGCATTAGGAATATGCATATTTTACACGTTACTGCAATAATGATGATATCAGTATGGCATAAAACATTAAAGAACATACAAAAAGTCTCCAAACTATACATCTGAAAATTCTATTTAAAAAAAAAAAGTGTTAAAACAGGCATCTTTTGAAACATTTAATTAAGCAGAAGTTCTCAGATAACATACTTTGGCTCATAAAAGAATATATATTATATGCATGACAAATATATCTTTATTTTTACTTAACCCAAAGGCAAGTTTCAGGCTGTTGAAAATTTCCTAAAAATGGGATCATCTACATGTTATCCACTTAACATTGCCTGTCCTAATTTGCCTCAGTGACTCTGCTGGACACGCTGGGCTCAGTTCCAAAAGCCAGGTGATAGCAGGGCCATGCACCACTGGCTTGGGCAGCCCCAGCCAGCTGCAGGGCAGCACAACACCCGTGCTGAGTGGCATGTAGGCACGGCATGCTGTGAAGCTGCTTGCCCAAGAGGAGCACGGGGCCTCGTCTTGGGAGGTGCTGAGAAACCCCAGAGGTGCTGAGCCCTCTTCTCCCAGCTTGAGTGCAGTCCTGGGAGATGCCCAGCAGCGGGTTGGCTTGGCAGGCTCAGGAGCACACCAGTGGTTTTGCACTTTCAGGGGTGAAGCGTGTGCCCTTCTCCCACAGTCAGTGGCAGAGCAGAAGCTCACTCTATCTTTTCCCTGCCCATTACAAGGCAATCCAGGTGTTCCAAGGATGAAACCAGGGGCTTACAATGCCTCTGCTGCAGAACAGAGGGAGCTATCGCTGAGCAAAGTGAGGAATCCTCTTGGATTTCCCCATCCCTCACATACTTGTGCTCGTGCCATCCAAAATGAGACCAGAAATAGGCTGAGCTGTTGACCTGGGGATCTCTCCTGTTTCTCCAGCACGGGGTGCATGCACACCTCCCTCTCCACCATGTCAGTGAGAGCACAACCCGTAGGAAAGGCAAGGTATGGCATGAGGAGGCTTTGCAGGGGGTGAAAGAAGAAACTCTCCTTTCTCTGCTTCAGATATTCCTGTGACCTAATGAAAAAACCCACTATTTTTCCCCCAGATTAATATGTTCTCCCTTTAATGACAACCCCATTCTGCTCCGAGTGCTGCACTTCTGTGAACAACACGCATGGAAGTGACTTCTTCATGCCTGGAAGTAAACAAATGGACTTCTACTTTCATTCAAACTCATCAGTTCCTAAAGTTCCTATTCTTTACAGCAACATCCATAAAGCTGTTCTATTACACTTGGTGCAAGGAGAGAGCTGCTAATTGTACTCAAAGCAATGCTAAGTTACCATTTTAATGATTCCTTATGTTGTGAGTAATTTATAAATCACTTGGTATCTTCTCAGCGAAGCTTGCCTTCTGTTTTTAAAATGTACCCTTTCGTATCCAACAAAGGGTTTCATTGCAATAAGAATTAAGGTGTGTCTCCCAGCTTTTACCTGCAAGCAATAATGATGTTGTCAAGCGTTTCAGGTGAGACCAGCCCAGGATTTTGGGGTGGGGAAAGACACTCTGTTATACAGCATCTTCAGTGCTTCCCTCAGAGGGAGGCAGAGACATCTTGAAGGGCTGAGTATAAGGACATCTACCGAGTGTCTTTTTAAATAGACACCAGAGTTGGGGGGGGGAGGGGAAAAGGAACAGGCTTGGAACCATAACTCAGTTGGACTTGTACCCGAGAAGTCAGATGCCATGGATTGGCTCCCACACCGAACGGCTGCTTTCCTCTGCTTTTTATTGGTAAGTCAGATTTTAAAACAATATTTCTAAATACGCAATTATGTTGAGTCTTCCTCAGCAAACGATCCCAATTTACAGTATAAACTGCTCCCCCAAAAAATAGTGTGAAATTTAACATCATAAACAAAGCTGTGCCTCTATTAAACTGCACTTCTGAAGTTTCTATACAAATAATTCAGTTTTCCATGAAATGCTGACAAATGTTTCTTCTGATTTTGACTTGCTGCAGTTTGTTGGTGTTCAGTTTGTGACTTTCTACTTTTAATGCATGACTTTTTAGGTGTTTGTTGTCTGTGGCTACTATTTAAGGAATCACTGCTATTAATAAAAACCTTATCATTATAAAAATACAATTAACTCGACTGGATATCATTTGGTTCTATGTCTTTATTTTTTTGTCAGTTGAGGAAATATGAAGAGCAAATCTCTTTTTCTAAACTGGTTGGCAAGAGCTCTTCAGAGCTGATCAAATCAGGTCATTATGCTATATGCAAGAGAAAAACATGAAATTTAGTGAAGACTAGCTGAGTAAAAGTGAAGACTTGGCCTATTATTTCACATTACAAAGAATTCCTGCCTCATAGTGCCTTAGTCTCTGAACCGCCATGTGCCGAGGAAGTGGACGCATGACAGAATTGTCACTGTCTGGGTTTGTTTTTCTCACTGTAAAAGGAAAGTTGTGGCTATGGTCAAGTGGCATAGTTGTAAAATGTGTTCATCAAGGCACAGAAATTACTCAGAAAGGACTTAAAAGAACTACGGAAGCTTCTGCTCCTGCAATCTGATTTTTGCATGGATTATTTTCACTTGTCTGTGCTGCATTTCTGAAATTAAGTAGAGGTTTAAGTTCCTGAAGATTGAAGAGTAGGATTTCTATAATAGTTTTATCTTTCTGTGGCTTCCACATAGTATTACATTTTACACAATGCACTAGTAAGCATAAGTGTTTGTTAACTTCTCATTATTGACTCCTCTAAAAATGTTATGATCGGGGGAAAAGTGTTTGTTGTTATCCAATATGAAAACCTAAGGCTTACTTTGAGAAGATAATCCATTAATCTTAAGTGACAGCTCTGCAGTCAGTAAAGTAGAACTAACCAACACAGGGCAGCTGCCAAGAAAAAGATGACAAAACTTGGCAAAAGCAGGTTACAGTTCGGATGAGTTTCTGCTTGTTTAGCACAGCGCAGAGGTGTCAGATTGGCATGGTGAAGATCACACGAAACCTTCTGAGTTTTCGTGGAGCATGAGTGACTTTTCATTTTACTCAGTTATCTGGTGATGCGTACTCCTGATGTGTTGAAGTTCAGAAAAAAAGTTGGCTCTGCTGTATCTAAATCTGTCCCTTCGGAAATGAGTTTATTGCTTTTATTCTCTCAGCAGCTCTGGAGCCGTTTTCATTCTTTCAGTACATTATTGTTACCAGTTGTGACTGATGCAAGTTTTGTGGTGGGTCAGGAAAAAGGAGCAATTGTGAAAACTGCCATTCTGTTTCAATGACTACCAAATATTAGAACTTTTACTACCCAAAGGAAACAATTGTTTTCCTTAGTATGCATTCTCCTGCACAGCAGTGTCCATGGTGGCCTGTACAGTTTAATAGCATCCTTCAGCACTTTATAGAAAGCTGATGGACAAGCTGTAGAGATTAAATAAATTACAAATTATTCATCCAATTTTAGTAACAGTCTTGGTTTTCAGCTTGATTAATCTTTCAGGGAAAAAAAAATCACCTGTCTGAATCTTGTCTCTGGTTAGCATATCGTTAATGAGTTGTATCAAATACACTTTCAAAAAAAGAAAGCTTACCAGCTCTGAAACCAATAATTTTCTATATGGATTTCACCATTGGTGGGAGGGATTCTGCAACCCATCCTCACGTGACTTCAAAGGCATTATTCTCATGAGTAAGGGAGTTCTGTTTGTGATACTTGCACAGACACGTTTTATGGCCATAACCTGTTTGATCAGGTCTGACTCTTCTCCTGCCAGCTATCATGTGACAGCTAATAATTGTAAATTCACCACATCTCTTATTTGCACTTTTGTCTGGCTACGTTTTCCCATGTGTTATCTGTGGAGGTTTTTTTTTCCCACTTAGGTTATGGTTGCACCTCCTACTCATAACTTGGTTGCACACAAAAATATTAAGGGGCCAAATCCTCTCCTTGCATATGCATATGAAACTTCTGCCAGGATGCAGCCAGGAACCTGCAGGCTCTTCTGCCAAAGAATTTTGTTGTAGAAATAGAAGCTAAAGTGCTTTTTCACCCAGGAATTATCACCTAAGATTAGGTCAAGTCTGCTGTTTTACATTCCTAAGTAAAAATGGCCCCTAAGCAAACGTGCATTTGCAGCTCCAGCACTCTAAGCCATCTTAGAATTCAGGTTTTATTAAGGAGTTTTACTGAGGAGACATAGCATGAATAATTTGGAAAACTAAAATTTGGATGATAATGGCATACACCCTGAATTGAAATTGCTTTTCCATTCATTTTTTCCTAATGGTTGAGCTCAGTTACTACACGGAAATTCATTATTTCTGTATGAATCAGCAGAACAGAAACAATCCCAGTAGAAACTTTCCCAAAGTGGTCAGTTCTTTGAACAAACATATTTTAAAATAAATAAAACTTTGGAATATATTCTTCCAACTAACAGAAGCACCATACTTCTGCTGAAATAGCAGTGGATTTTCCATCCTGGGTGCAACACAAAATATTGATGTCAGCTGCTACCACAGGAAGCAATAGAAACATCTGACTTCTGCAGAATTAGAAAACAAAATGCCAGAAAAAATCATGCTGTAAAACTTTGACTTTAAATTGAAAGAATCACATTCATTAGTAACCTACAGAAAAGTGCAGACAAAGCCACATTCATGTTTCCATTTAATAGGCATCAAATGGCTTTGTTTAAAAACATAAGGTTTTGTTTTATGTTTCAACTCTGCTTCTCTATTTCATAGACACTGGTTTATCATTTTTGTAAGAGATGCAGAATGACTAAAGGGAAGATTTCTTAATTTCAACCTTTTACTGGTCAGAGCTTTGACTAAGAAAGATGTCAAAGTCCCAAAATGCTGACATAGTCAGAGCTCCTGTGGCACCCTGATGACTAATATAATATGTGTGAGTTCTCAGCACTCCTCCCACCCAGGCCAGTAACAATACCACTGTTGACTTCAAAGAGAGAAGAGCAGATCCAATATGAATAATGCTGGGAAGATGTTAAAGGTGTGTTCAGTCATTTAGATTTGAGTAGGTGGAGCAGGGAGGATTCCATAATTGCGTATGATATTGCTTGGCAGCCAATTAATGATTAGTTAATTCTTGTTTGTCAATTGCTTTGAAGGTGCAAAGAACCATACATGTTCTACAGGCCTAATTCTGTTCCCAGTTACATCAGAATAAATTCAGAATAACTCCAGTGTGACTCTAAGGTGTCATTTTGGACATAAGGTTCAGGTGCTGTACCATTAGAATAAAAGACAAGCTTTCAGACAGGCCCCTGTGCAAGTGGCAGACACCATAAACATGTTTCCTTCCTCTGCCTCTCCCAGTCCAAGCCAGAAGCAGCTTGTGCAATGAGCCTCTTGCTTCTCTGCAGAGTTTCCATTTTTCACAGTCTCTCAGAGAGTAACAGGACAGCAAATCTTGAGAGCATCCTGATCAGCCTGCCTACCCCAAGGTCCTCAGGAGGCATCCCACACATTCCATGGCTCCTGTTGCTTTCACTGTTAAGCACTGAATCTATGGAGAGCACTGTACTCAGAGAGTCATTTAGAAGGGAAATTTATTCACTGATTAGAATTATGCTGTGATTACTCACTAGAAGACAGTACCTTTCTGCTGGAAATAACACTAGAAAAAAAAAAGGGGGGTTTGCATCACAGAGAAACAGACAACTGGGGTGCAGGGAGCCTTCTAACTGCTGCTGATCATGAAGAGCTGGAAACCATGAGCTGGGGAGGCAGAGGAACCTCAACCTCTGGATCAGGTTGGAGAGATGTCCCTCCAGAATAGCTGAGGTGAGCTAGACAACTTCATCTGGTGTCTGCCCTCCCTCCTACAACACAGCAGGAACTGAGAGAGACACACCAAATGCACATACCCAGTTCTTCAGATCAGCTGTTTCAGATAATATCTCAAACTGTACTTAGGACTCTGGAGTCAAAAGCATCAAGACTTCTTTCAAGATCTTCCATTAACAACAGGTAGCAGAATGGGGTTTTTCCTAGCATGGGACAAGTGTGAAAATACAGGATCTAAACTTCCAATTCCCAGTGTAACCAATGAACAATGCCTGATATTCCCAATATTGGTGCTCAAAACCTAATGGTGTAAAAGGTATATTCTTCACTGCCTGAAAACAACACTCCCTATAGGCTAAAACCAAGTGGTTTATGGATATTCATGGCCTTAAAGAACAGAATCCTTTACAGGAATACTTATTTCAGAGATGCTCAGGACAGCTTTTCAGTTAGGCCTGCTAAGGACGAGAGTGATGTGGCTGGAGGTGAAATATTCATTTCATTGTTAAATAACAGAATAGGCCAGAGGATGCAGACAGTAGACAAGATTCACTAACGTCACACTGGGGGGTGTATACTCATACTTTTCTGGGTCAGGACAGCTGC
>NW_008605912.1:0-1445 GCF_000691845.1 Merops nubicus
ATTGTCCAATTAGTAGCTCAGCTTGGGAGATTGAAATATCATTATTATTGAAATAATATATTATTATATTTCAAATTCAATAAATAAATAATGCACCATTCCCAGTGCTCCAGCTTATATGCACTTCGTATAGCAGATTAATCCCTTTACAGGTCATTTAAAAGAAAGTACAATTAAGGTTGAAATTTTAATTAATGTGATATTAGCAAAGTTCTTTGAACTAAAGCATTTCCGAATACTCCAAAATACTTATTTTATCTGTATCATTCAGACAATACAATATAGACAATATTCTCCAACAAAAGTTTCAACATATAAATTTAAGAAATACAGATTATTTATGGAAAAGAATTACTGAATGTTATCATTGCAAACATTAAACTGCACATATCAAAATACAGATGACAATTGTAATTACTTTGTAATTTTTAGTGCTATTCTTTCTTAAAACTACCCTATGAGTGGCATACTTAGACATATGTAATGGTTTTATCATTGTGCTGGTTCTGTGTAAAAAGGGGTTCAGGGCAGGACCCACATGGAACAGAACTGTGTGCTCCCCTCCCCCCCCAGCAAGAGAAAGAGAGACACTGTGAAAACTGATTGGAAGTTAAATGAAAAATAAAGTATATTGTTTAACAGGGAACAGAAAATGAAAAAAAAGGGAGGTAAAAAATATATTAAAAAATTGGGGAAAATACAAAAGTAAACAAAACATACAAAACCCTCAGAATTGTTCCAAGGTCCCACAGAGCAAAAGCACGCCTGGACCCGGAGCCGCAGGGCAGGAGAGGGGGCTAACACCCACTTCCTGCCTCTTTCCCAGAGTGTGGAATGGAAGGGGAGGGAATACACGGTTCTCCCCCCACCCGGGGCCCTCCCAGGTGCTGGAAGGTCACCCCCCCACTCCAAGCCTCAAACCACAACAATTATAAAGATCAAATTCCACTTAACTAACCAAGAAATCATTCCTACTGGATATAACATTGTTTGGAACATCTTCCAAACTACTGCCATTCCCACATACCTCCTTCCTCTCCGATTTGAGATTGCACATGGGAACTGACAACACAAGAGCTTCTCACATGCTTGCAATTAAAATAGTTGTGTTAACCTCAATAATTCCTTAACTGAGAAAATTACCATTTAAGTCATATTTAGCTGTCTTAATACAACTGGGCAATGGAAAATGAAATAGCAGTTGGGACTACACATCTAACTGAATCATCATAGACTGCTGCGTTTTCTAGACAAAAGTTTGAAAACGCAATACAGATCAGCATTTTCCTAAAAGATTTAGAGGTGCTACTAAATGGAACATATTATCTTACAAGTTAGTGAAATTAATTTCTAAACAGTTCTGTTACTTGTACCTACCAGTAACAAGTGCTTCATAAATTCTATATAGATACTGAAAAGTTGTCTTGGTTTGAAAGACAGGTGTC
>NW_008605913.1:0-32156 GCF_000691845.1 Merops nubicus
TTTTTTTTTTTTCTTTTTTAAAAGAACTCAATGAAGAGAAAATGTTCCAATTTTCTTAAGTTAATTCTTGTAATGAGCTATCTGAAGTATACGTTGCTAAATGCCTCTTGTGTGTGTACTCCATCATAGTCACCACCAGTGATCTGTGTGTGGTGGAGATGTAACAGGGAACCAGCCCAGCTCTGTGCTGACCCATCAGAGACATGACAAAAAGCAGAACTTCCTTATGAAAATTGTTTATAAATTAAACTTGACATCTTATAATAAACTGCACTTCACACGATTAGATCCCTCCATGTTGATGATACATGTAATGACCAAACTCTACGTATAAAGTCAGCATCAACTGCTTTAGACCAGGGATGTACTCTCTCATCTCCAAATCACACAAGGAACAAATTAGAGGAATCTCTTCTAACCTTAAACAGACCAGTGAGCCCCTCTTACTCTGCGACAGATACTAAAAGGGGAACCTCAAAGAAAACTTTCCTACATCACAAATACCATTTAACTTACTGCATGGATTTACATTTTGCCATGACTTCTTTCCACTGAAGTCAAACGTGAAACTTTCACACTATTCTGTATTTTCTATCATGTGAGAAATCCCACTGATTTCACAGGGCATATGTGAGCAAATATTTAAGCTTGTACATGCACTTTTTTGCAGGATCAAAGCCTAAGGTCAGATCTCATTTCCAAAATGCTTCTTGCCTTGAAAAACAAAGCCAATTCAGTGCAAAAGAGATTCTTATTATTACCTTCACTTTCCATTCATCTATTAAAATAACCCATATCTTTAGGAAAAAAAAAAAAAAAAAAGTGGTTATTGGGCAGTGAATGAATAAATGCCTAGATGAGATCCAGTTTGTCTCAAGAGAAGACAATGAACCTGTGATTTCTTACTGATAATGTAAATGACCATATTTTAAACCTCCAACCTCTTATTCAAAGCAGTTTTTTCTATTGTGCAGCCTCATTTACTTTTCTGTCCTTAAAATGCCCATCTAACCTGATGTTTTAACCCAAGTGTCTCTATTCTGGAAACACTCAGTACTTTAGCCAGTTTTACCTTGTTGTCAGCTCCAGCTCCTGCTTTCCACATATTTTAGGAGGGGATTTTTTCCAAAGGAACCTGTCAAAACCCCTTCCCACACTGAATTTCCTGATGCAAAGTGTGTGTTCTGGGTAGCACAGCAAGGGACTGCTCACACCATATTCTCATCACACTGCATCAGCCTTGGGGCTAATATCTGCAGGTTGCTCCTTGGCAGGTAAATTGAACAGTGTCAAGGAAATGGACTCAAGTGGCAAAATTAACTGTTTATAGGTACAAATAGTTAGGGTATTCTGTGGCATCTTTTGGCATGGACCAATTAGCACTCACCCCCTCCAAATACTGAGACCTGTGGTTGGTCTCAGCATTATTGCTGAGGGTAAGAAGGATAAGACCATTCTATTTTGAAAGATAAAAGATGTTAATAAACATGGCCAGAGAGCAGGTTCTGGCAGCTTCAGTCTCCTAGCAGTGACTCTGCCTTAAATTCTAGGTGCTTTGAACTATTCTCAGACTGCCTGCCAGAGGGGTGTGTGTTTCCACTCCCCCTTCAACTGCTGCTCAAAACCCTATGTGCAAATCAGATCATAGCCACAGCTTTCCTGAGTAAGCTCCAGGGTGGTTTCTGAAGACCTACAGACATACATGAATCTGTATACCCACGTGGATGCAAAGGGGTTTATATAAATAAGTCCCCACCCAGAATGGGATCTTAAAGTGAAACAGTAATGCAAACAATTAGAAGAAATAAAAAAAAAAAAACAAAAACAACAACTTTGTGGTATTCACATTGATTTTGGGTACAGGGGACATTAGAATGACAAAAACCTGTAATTCCATTCATAAATGCAAATAGTATATTGTTGGAGTGTTTTCCTGGAGTGTTCTCCTGGTTATAAACAACCTTAGTGCAAACATTCATACCCTCCACTGAGCAATATCTATACAGTTGCTGTACAGCAATTTTGTCTTTGGATTAGTTAGGGGTAATTCTATTTTAGTTTATAAAGTCAATGGAGCAGAACATTGTCATAGGATAGAGGTCTCCCACTGCTACCTCGTTTAAGCAATCAAGCAAAAAATAAAGCATATGTTACACCTTGTAATGTATTTCTCACTCTTGTATTCTTACACTATTTTCATTGTCATAATGATCCAGTATATCTTTATCTGCTTGGACTTTTTATATAAGTTAGCTTCTCTCTAAGGTTTCAAAGTTAATAATTTAGCCAACAGCCATGTACTCTATATTATTTTTTCACCCAGAAGCACAGCCTTCCTGAGTTACAGCCTGCAGAAGGTAGTTCAGCTACAAGAGAAGTGGCCTACATATGACAGCAAACTTCGGCTGCGATTCCGTGTCTCATGCCTCAGCTGTGCTGTGCTAGGTGAGCCTTGGCTGCTGTGCTCCTCTCAAAGAAGGGACTTACACAGACTCTTTCTGACACACACAAGAGCATTAAGACACCCGAGGCTTAAGTTCATCAGTATCGTGGGGAAATAGCTTGTGACTCTTCTGTAGGAAGTGAGAAATAATTTGAACTCCCCTCGCTATTAACTGAAAAATGTGAGGACGGGTTTGTTGTTAAAGTATCTTATTCAGATCATAATAACTGTGTTTAATTTTTGTGTTAGCTGTGTTGTCCCTGCAAGACTTTGGGCTAGTGACTTTGCTTCCAAAGCACTTAGGATGAAACAAAGTCATGTCAAAAATCAATGGGAATTAGGTGTCTAAAGGGCATTGAGGTTATGATCCTCTTAGTTCTCTTTTAGGAAAACAGCTTTATTACCATTAAAAAATACAGTTGTGTTTTGTATTTTGGTTTGTTTGGGTTTGGGGTTTTTTTAAGTATAATTTTCCTCTGTCCACTTTTTCTGTGTAAGTAGAAAACATTGTAGTTAAGACACATCATTCTATCACATGTTTATATTCACCTCTCTCATTAGCAGCTCAGAAGGGTGCTGCAGAGCCAGTATAGCCAAGAGAAAAGATAGGAATCTAACTTCACAGTTTCAAAGAACAGCCAAAGCTGTAGGGCCTTAGTTAAGTTCTTTAAGTTCTCATCACCTTTAACAACATTTTAAAAGCACTGCAGTTTCCTGCTTCTCCTCCAGCCACCAGTGCAGAGGGGTATAGAACTCATCTACATCTTGCATCATAGCTGCCGCCCCGTGTTGGTGTCTCAACCATCCTTGAACTTCCCAAGTGATGTTAAATGTCAGTGCAGGGTCAGTTGTGTCAAGCCCTCAGTGTACTCTTCATTTATTCATTAGTAAAGTCAGTTAGACTGGACATTTTCCTGAACTTTTAAGATAATTTATCTCTGTTTCTACCTGCTGCTGATGTCACTGATGTGTTATTATTTCACAGATCACTTCTAAAGGGGTTTATTGCTATGTCTCCTGACGTTGTCCTTAAAGTCTTAAGGAGAATAAAAATACAAAAGTGAGTAAAAGAACACTTTAGCTAAAGATCAGGAGAAGTATCTATTCCAGACCCCAACTGGAATTTTCTCCCAAGATAAGTAATGGAAGCCTTGAAACTTGAATTATGTAAAATTCAAGTAGGCAAAGAGTTGGAGAATCGTAGAAGGATCAGTTCGGTATTGACAATGGGATGGACTAGCTGAACTGGCAAGGCTTTTGCATCCCTAAATTGGGTAATTCTAAAAAAAATCCCAAAACTATGGCTTCAATGAGTATTTGCCCTACTCTGTGGGTACAGTGGCAGTTGCAGTAGATAATGCTGCTAGAATGAATTTTTTTTTTTTGTTTGGGTGAGGTGGTGAACCTGGGAAGTGTGATATGTCATTTGCAGTTTTCTGGTGTAAATAGAATGAAATGTCTGTTTTGTCTTTTATCCAGTACATTGCATGTCAGGGTCTTCACTTGTGACCTGTAGTCTTGAGGACATGAGGGAGAAAGCTGACAAAAGAATACTAATATGTTGTAAGTTATGTATTTATTTCAGGATTAAGGGGGAAGGGAGGAGGAAAATTCCATTTCTCCAAGTCCAGCCTGTCAAGCACATGCCTGTATTGTTTGTTGAAGTTGCAAAAGGGTTGTGAGCTATGGTCCTTAACAATCTGATATAACTCCAGAATTGTTCCTTTTTGAACTCGGGTCTGGTCCAGATGACCTCCTGACATCCTTTACAACCTAACTGATTCTATGACTGAATTATTTGGCTGTCTCCACGTGGGATCCCCAGAGAGAATTAGCATATATGTGGTATTGATGATCTAGAGTCTGAGTCTAGAAGCAAAACAAAGCGTGAATCAAATTAACTACAGCGCTCAGATGAAAAAAAGATCCTTTGTCAAGTTCACTGTTTTCTTTGTACATCTACAACAGAACTGTCAGAATTTGATCCTTTTTTCAGCTAAGGGCTCAGTGGAGGTCAGTGTAACTCAGAGCTGTATTACAAGGGGTTTAGCTCAGTTTCCAAGGCTAACTATATATTCAAGTCACAGACTTGATTTTTTACTGAGAAACCCAAGTTTTATGTTTTTTTTTTTCTCTGTCAGAAACCAGGACACTAATCCTGCAAACACTTAGCAATTGTAGCTAATGACTCAGTGTCAGCCACATTATACCAGACAGGTTTTATCTTCATTCCTCTTTAAAAAGCTTTTATCTTCCAGTGAGGCAGAGATCCATGACCAAGTCTTTATCACGTTACTGTGGCAAAAACAATAATAATGAAATATGGAAAACAATGATCCGAACACCCCAAAATTTAGGTCTTCCTTCACAAGTCAGGATAGAAGGATCAACTTTTGTAGCTTTACATTAGACAGTTACTGTTTATTTAGTGACCTCTTCAAGTAACCCCCAAACTCCCTTCCCAGTATTAAATGCCTTTGTTCCAACATTCAACTGTTGATTCTGCAGCTTCTGTTGTATTTAAATGAAATGGTCTCTGCATTGCCAATGACTGAATTTTTTTAGTAAAATTATATTTTGGCTTTTATTGTAACTTGGTCTGGATGATGCTAGTTGAAACCAGAGGTTTTGACATCATAGAATGTAACCAAGTTCCTAAAGATATCCATACAGCTTTCAAAACTGGAAAAAGGAAAAAAAATAAAATTGATCTCTTACCTATTAATTTAAAAATACGTGGTTTTGAACTGAAACTCCCTTTGAGGATGCTGTAATGAATACAAGTCATGATCCAGCATACTTTACTCCTTTTGACTAATGCCCTTTTCCATAGGAAATGTGAAAAGAAAAGAATTTTTTTTTTTTTTTTGGGGTTAATCTTTCTTATTTATATACAGACTCTGGGGCAAATGACTTTCCTGTCACTGGAGGGACTTCAAAAAGGAAAGCAGTTGCAAATTTCTCACAGAGCTGAACTTCCTGGAATACTTTTCTTGGCTTCCAGAAAGCATTATAAAAAAGTTGTTTCTTAATTTCCCTACCTCCTTGAGGCAGGTGGAACTGAGAAATAGCTAACGGGTGGTTCCATAACTAAAGAATTATCTAGAGGATTCTATCTTGATTTTTTTAACTATTCAGTTCTGACTTCTCAGGCTTATTATTAGCTGGACTTCCTGATGATGTTGTTTGTATATATAATTCTCTACTTGAAAGAGCATAAATGAGACTGATTTTCAAAAAAGTCATTCAATATTCAATCTATCCAATATTGATGTCAGCTTTCTATTATAACAGATCACTAGTAAATCAGGTAAGTTTTTTTTTCCCCAAACTGTGTAGTGAAGTTAATACTAGGAGGAAAATGACAATATTAAATAGTGCCAGTGAAAAATTACCACAACAGATATAAACATTTAAACTCACAGATATACATGTGATTTGAGGCAAAACCTTCCTTGTTACTAACTTACCTTGTTACTTCTGTTTTTAAAAAGATAAATTCTGATCAGAGGTAGTCAGTAATGCTCTCCAGTTCTGTCTCAAGATTTGAAGAATTCAACAGAAAATAATAATAAAGGGCTTTTGCAAAATATTACATAGAAACATGTTTGTTTCTGTTCTGGAAGCTTATTTCATTGGCTTATGGGAGGTCTGGGGTGAACACTTTAGAAATCTCATTCGCTCTTTCATCACATTATCTATAGATAAATATTGAAAACTTGCCTCTTGTTAAGTGCTGATGCGATCTCTGAAGCTTTCCAGGCTATGAAGTCCAACTCTTATACCATAGCATCATGGAATCATAGAATTATTTTGGTTGGAAGAGACCTTTAAGATTATCAAGTCCAACCATGGACCCAGCACTGCCAAGTCCACCACTAAACCATGTCCCTCAGCACCACATCTATATGTCTTTTAAATACCTGCAGGGATGGTGACTCCACCACTTCCCTGGACAACCTCTTCCACAGCTTGACAACATTTTCAGTGAAAAGTTTTTTTCTAATGTCCAACCTAAACCTTCCCTGGAGCAACCTGAGGCTGTTTCCTCTTATCCTATCACTTGTGACTTGGGAGAACAGGCTGACAACCACCTCACTACAACTTCCTTTCAGGTACCATATCCTTGATTAGGATAGCACAGCCTACAGAGTCTGGGGTTGTCTATTCTCTTGCTTCAATAGGGATTGAATATAACACCTTACCCTGGCTTATTCCACCAACAATTGCAGCCTTGCCCTAAACTAGCAGGATTATCTCCATACAATTTTTGGCTTCAGTGTCCAAGTGAGCAAGAAGGAGGATTTCTTTCTTGCTGGCTATGTTACTAGTCTGCTAGAGAGCCAGCTCCATGTATTTGAGAGAAATCCTTTATTAGCTATTGATATCTGAATTTCTCTTCCTCCCAAACAGGAGTCTTTCCAAAGATATTCCCATCGCTGGGAAGTTCAACTTTATTGGGAGATCATCTATTTCTGTGTGGCAGACAATGTCTTCTTCAATAGATTCTAAATGCACTGTGAATAATCAAAAGACTAAAATTTAATTTTAGTTAACTAAAATGTATTACATGAACCCAGTACAGTGAAAGTCCCTCCCAAAAGTTTTTAAGAGCATCTGTCTACAACAAGAAAGTCAGAGTCAGCTCAGTGATTTTTAGAATTAAGGCACGGTGATTTTAGTAGCAATTATTCTTGGCCATGTAGTTAGACTTCTAGGTATGTATGTGAGTTAGTTTCAATGAGTGTTGTCACATTATTCCTTGCTAGTAAAAAACCCTAAATATTTAACTACACCTTTATTGCTCTAGCTGTAACTATTACCATAATACTAACTGTATACACAAAATACAATATTTTATTACACTTACATTTGTATACATTTGTATTCAAGACAAGTTAATAATTCTAACCTAAATAATCCACTTCTTTACAGATGCCACAGACTCCTGGTTTGACTAACAGCAGTAACTTTACCCTTACTTTTATCTTTCACAAAAAAACCACCAACTCTAATATGATTAAAAAAAAATAAATAAAAAAAAAACCAACCAACCAAACAAACAAACAAACCTAAACATTTACTTTACTTTATTTGTCTGACAAATTTTGCTGGAAACTGTTGCTGAGCAGGAGGGAGGGTTCACTCCAGGGGTGATAAGCTTTCAAACAGATGATGTTCTCTTTTTTTCCCTGAGATACCAGAACAATCGAGCCATTCTTGGAGCTCTCCAAGGCACGCTGCAACTCTGCCTGGTCTCAGAGCAATCTAAATATGAGAAGCCACAAAGGTGACCTAGAGTTGCCTTCCTCCTTCCATCTCTGGGGTGGCCTGTTTTTCACTGTCATTCCTAGATGTGGTTTCCACCAGCAGTCCCTCCATTTTTATCTTTGCCTACACGAGTCTCCATGGAGGCTGGTAGAAAGGGATGGCTGGGCACTGAGAACTTGTCATATTTACTACTTTATCCTCCACTGGTCTGCAGGGGGAAAAAAAGTTACTATGAAAGGGGAATGGATGGAGCTGGAAAGTGTCTGACTTTGGAAAGGAACATTTAGTACAGAGACCTTTTTTCACTTTATAAAATTTCAGTTACAACTTTCTTCTCCTCCCCATACACTGAAAAAAAAATCCAGCCAGAGTCTCAACCAACCTTTCAAAACCTTTTTTCTGGCTTGAGGCTAATTGCAGCATTGCATTCTGGGAAATACAGGGTGTGTCCAAGTCATTGAAACCAAGTCTTAATTTGGACCTACGTTTCCTCCTTATTAAATTGTTGGTTATTTGGTACATGAGAGGACTGCTCCTGCAAATAAGAGACAGAGCCTCCTCTCTATCCTCTTTTACTACAAAGCTTGCATTTTTCACAGTGGATTAGTCAGTCTAGACATCCTATAAAATGTCAATGAACGTATGGATCTTCAGTGCATATTTCTCAGGAGGGTTGTGCTTGTTTGCAGTGCTGCTCTCTCAGCCCGATCAATACAGCCACAACAGCCTTTTGCATTTTCTGTCAGAAAACAGAACCCCACTCATTGAATTTTTTTTCTTTTCCTCTTTCTTTCCAAGGTAGTTCATCAAATAGTGCAGGTAGAGCAAAGTGGGGGTGGGGAGTTAGATCATATGCTGAGCACCCAGGGAAGTTGTGAATAAAGTGTTTTATTTTAATTATTATTACTAACCACGAAGGCACGATAAGAATTATCATGAGAAAAAAAATCATACCTCAGGGGCAAGACAAGGAGTGGGGGAGAGAAGGGAAGGGAGGCGCAGCTGAATGTGAGAACCCCCATGGGACGTGATTATCTCCTGATAACAACATCCCCAGACTTATTGCTATTATGAAATTTCGTTTTTCCATTTTTTTATATACACAGATACATATATAAATTATTTAGGTGAAGTATTTCAATTCCCTGCAAACTGCGAGTTTGCATTAAAATGCTTCAACTGTGAGATTCCCAGGTATATTAATATCCACCCTTTGAGGACGTTGAGCAGTCCATCAGAATAAGCTCTTCATCCTCAGCTGTTTTATGATATTATTACAACGTATTTTAGTTGGGGAATGGTGGGTAGAACAAGTTTTCAGAGAAATAGACTTGTTTGGGTTCCATTTGGTTGCTGGAGGGGAAAACTCCACATAAAATGACTCTGGCTGTTCAGTAAGGCATCCTGATTTCTCATTATTATTATTTTTTCCCCAGCTCAGTTCTATTTCTTCTCTCCTTTTTAGAAGTCCCAAGTCCCCTTCCCATCTACTTTAATAACAGTGAGAGGGGATTGCAGCCACAAGACATAGGGATCTCAAGGACTGCATTCAGATGTCTGTTATGTATGTTGAGTTTCCTGGCAATTATATATGAAAATGGGGATGAATTAATGCTGTTATTAAAAACAATTTCATCAATGTGACTTAAATATTTTTAGGGCTGAAAACTACTGAAAAAAAAAAATCCACCTCACTCTTTTTTTAGGGCTTGCCCAGCTTATGTTTACATGATTTTAATTTCCTTTTAACATCCTTAATTTTTCCAGAAATTTTGATATGCCAACTGTATCCTGTATTGCATCAAACGAAGCATGACCAGCAGGTCAAGGGAGGTGATTCTTGCCCTCTACTTCAGACTGGTGAGACTCCACCTCGAGTATTGTGTTCAACTCTAGGCCCCCAACACAATAAGGACACAGGCATCTTGGAGCAGGTCCAGAGGAGGGCCAGGAAGACAATGAGGGGGCTGGAACATCTCTGTTATGAGGACAGTTGGGATTGTTTAGCCAGGAGGAAGGAAGGCTCTGGGGACACCTTCTTGCAGCCTTTCCATGCTTAAAGCTGGCTTGCAGGAAAGATGAGGAGGGACTTTTTACAAAGGCATATAGTGATAGGACAAGGGAAAACAGCTTCAAACTGGAAGAGGCCAGATTTAGATTAAATATTAGGAAGAAATTATTTACTATGGGAGTGATGAGGCACTGAAAGACATTGCCAAAGAACTTGTGGATGCTTCATCCTTGGAAGTGTTGAAGGCCAGGCTGGATGGGGCTTTGAGCAACCTGGTCTTGTCTCTGGTGTCATGGTGTCTCTGTCCATGTCAGGGGTGTGGGAAGTAGATGATCTTTAAGGTTCCTTCCAACTTAAACCATTCTGTGATTCTATGATCCCAATTTAGGGCTCTGACTGTAGCTCACATATAATTTTGGAATAAGGTTGCTGATGAAGCAGAAGTAACAATGCTGCCTCATGATATTTCTGAATTTATCAGGAGTCACTACAAATAACAGTGATCGTTTTGGTCACAGGGTCAGCCTTAAAGCCTTTTGGTTGTAGTGAGAAAATCTGCAGCAACTTTAATATCAGAGCTTGGTGTCAGTAATCTAAAGAGGAAGAAAATGTTTAGAGACTTTAAATCCCTTGCAAACAGGCAGAATCTTCTGAATTACATATTGCTCTTGCACAGCAAAGGTGTACATGGATTTTAGTTTTCTTATTCACTTATTCTTTCCCATACCTTAAGTTCACAAATCCCTTTAAGAAAACTCTCCTTCACTTTGATTTTTTTTTTTTCATTCTTTTTAAATACCAATAATTCAATATCAGGGAAACATGGTAGAGTTTAAAGTGGTTGAAAGACCTGGTTCATAGAAAGCCCATGATGCTGCACAAGGATCTCTTGAAACCTACATGACCAGGTGAACTAAATCCTTTTCCATAAAGTTGGGTTTTCTTTTTCTCCTTTTTTCTTTTCCATGTCTTCTTTGATCTATCACCTTTTCTACTCTATTCCCTACAGAATTATTTGGGAAACCTACAGAATGGTTTTGGGAAATCTATTTTACTAAGCCAACATAGAGTTTAGGGGAATTTTAAGCCTCAACATGCTTAATACCCGTACAGCTATGTTTGTGGTCTTGATATGTTTCTCCTTTTTGTTTCATATTGGAATAAGTGAGAGCCTGGCAGTTTTATAGCTAATATTTTTATATCATACTTATTTAGTCCCTGGTGATGGTCTAGGCCAGGATCACTATCACAAACCTGATGGGGTAGATACAGAAAAAAAATAAATAAAAGCTAAAACCAATAAACATGTATATATATGTGTGTGTGTGTGTGTACACAGGAGTAAAGTTGCAGAAGATTAAAGATCCCAGCAAACTTCACCATTTTGCAATCTAAGAGGCCAGGCTTCTGAAACCCAGGAGCTCTCTCTGTCTGTCTGGATACTTCCAGAGCAATCACCCTTCTGCCCTCTGGGCTGGGAGAATTTCACAGCAGAAGGGTGGTACAATGGATGCTCTGCAGTTTCTAGATTCTAGGTTACAAGCTGTGATTTGTCCCACCTACTGCTGAGTCACTGGGGGGTCTTGTTTAAAAGGCAGCAATAAGGTATAGAAACAAAAGTTGAAAGCCTTTAGACTTCTATGCAAATGCAGTCGTACCTAGTTTAAGCATACGATGTTGTTTTGACTTTCTAAACTAACAGGGTTTGTAACCGCTTTTACCTGTGTATCTAACAAAACAGCTTCGATGGATAGTAAAGAGAAGAACTTTTTTGGGTTGCAATGTAAGGCATTGTAATTCTGCAGCAGTGAGGACGTCAGAAAACAAGATTCGCTATTGCACATCTCATACATTTTACAGAATGGCATCCAATTGTGTTGTTATCACTCAAAGTTATTTGCTTTCCACAGAGAAATATCCACCAGAGAAATCTTTGTTGTCCTAAGAAGCTGTTGTCCTTCAGATAGCAGTTACAAACACCAGCAGGGACACCAAACAGATACATAATCAAGTACGTCATGGACACGTAACTATTTTGTGTTATTATACAACAAAAACAGTCAGTGCAAACACCATAACTTTGTGTCTGTAAAAGGGATTCAGTCTATAAGAAGCTGGACAGTGGGACATTGTGACCATAAACTGCATGTCTTAAGAAAGTATAGCTATTTTTTGGGAGGACGTGGATACACTACAGAGAGTTCAAAGGAATGCCAAGATCCATGGGTTGGAAAATAAGCTCTGCAATATCAGGCTTAAGGAGCTCAACTTAGATTATCAAAGAGAAAAGAGAGAGGTGAGTTGATCACTGCAGAAGGTATTTAGGAATGTTTGATAGCAGGGAGCTTGTCCTCCTTTCTAACAAGGGCATAACAAGATCCACTGTCTGGAAGCTGAAGTTGAAATAAATACAACTTTAAAATAAGATGGAGTTTCCCAGCCTGGCTTAGTGACACCTAACGAGTGCAGATGCACTTGACTTCTGGGTTTTGTTTTTTGGTTTTTTTTAGTTATAATTTGACTTCTTTTCATTTACATGTTTTGACTCAGCTGTTGGGATGGATATGTAGCCTGTGTCTTCAGCAGTGAGTGCTGCCTCAGTTAGAGTTCCTGGAAGGAATCAATGGTGGTATGTCCTTGGCATGCTCAGGCAGCACACAGTCCTATATTTAGGTAATATTTACAATCATATTTAAGTTTCTGAGCTTCAGCCTCATATTTGTTGTGAGAGAATTTTCTTTGAGGGCATAACTTGGCTGTTGATAACTGCCTTATGAAATGTAAGAGGTTGTTTGCAACTGGAAATGTGATATAAAAGAAAGATTTATTTTGATCCTTATTCTCTACATATTTGCCATCTACACTGAGCTGTAGATTTTAATTGAGAGGGTGAAATTTGTTCAGCTCCTGTCAGTTCTTGAAGGATCTGACCTGCCTGAAAGTCTATGGAATTTTTAGCACTTAAACTCTTCTCCCAACACATTTTGTCTTCCGCCTGTCTGTGTTGAATTTCATCTGCCATTGTGTTGCCCAATTACCTACAGTAGTTTAGTTAGGTCCAGCTGGAGTTCCTACCAATCCTCTTGGGCCTGGAGTAACCTAAATAATTTTATGTCTGTGTCATAATAACCATAAAATAATTCTGTGTCAAAACAATTTTGTAAATTGGTGTTTCAACATTTGTCCTGAGTGCAGCTGAACAAAACCCTTTGTGTATAGCTCCAGTCTTTGCGCCTCAAGGACTCCCCTATTATACACCTGTTCTTGACAGATTGAGGCCTAAAACAGGAGAGCTTAGTCACATATTAACCAGCAGGAAGAAAGTCTCTCCTTTTTATTAATGCCTGCCTACCAGTTCAGTGTCTGGAATTCAGTCCTACCTATAAATCAACATCAGAGACTACAACCCAGTGTGTTCAAGAGCTTTGTTTAAACATCAAAAGAAGAACACAGACAAGCACTATGATAGAAATATAACTAATCACTTGCAAATACATCTTCCCTGTCAGTAGGAGCTTAACCTTTTTGTTTAATGTTACTGGAGGAAAATGCACTTATTTCCATTCTATCTATTTTCTTTAAAGCAATATACAGCTTCACTATGAAAAATGATCATATTTATTCTTAGGATAACACAAACCCAGCAAAATAGATTTTAGAAGTATTCAGTTGAAAGGAGATTTATGGAATCTTGCAAATTTCAAGGCTACACAATGATTAATAAGAGCGGGAACTACTGAGATTGCTAAACTTGTTTAGCTAACCCATCACTTGATAAAATGACAGTTTACTAAGAAAAGGAAATATATCTAGGGCTTTACCTTGTTTGTTGACTAGCAATGAACACAACATGATTGCATGTGGCACATTGATTGGATCAATTTAACTTCACACTCTGCTTCTGGCTTTCTTAGCTCATAGGGGACTCTGCTAGGATTTAGCCATAGTGTGCAGAAAATCCTAGAATCTATAGACCATTCCCTTTAATTTGAATGCTGCAGATTACGGATGAAAGATTGGTCACCTATAGGATTTAAGACTTCAAAGAAAAGGAAAATAAAGAGAGACACAGAGGGGAAAAATACAAACAAAGAGCTCCTGTGAGAAAGAAGTGGAAATGCAGCCTCCTACAAGATGTGGGGTTGGGTTCAATAGAGCTCCTGAATCTGATTTTCTACTTACACAAACTCCACTGAGCTCACGGGTGTTACTCCTCATTTACACACCAGGAAGGGAAAGCAGAATCAAGCCCATTTTTCCTACTGCAGCATAGTTTATTACCAACAAACACAAAAAGACCAACACTTTCCTGGTTTGCTTGCATCTTTGGGGCTTGGTGGTGTTTCAGCCAATATAAGTTTGTCGTTGATCAGCAGCATGTGCTCTTGTCAGCAGGATCAGGACCCTTGTATTCCTTCTAATTTGTTCTACCTGTAGATAATAAAAAGTGCTCCTCCCAGAGGTGTGGTTTGTAGTGCAAAAAAATGCAAAAGAACTATAAGTACATTGGGTATAGGACCTTCCTTCAGATGGCACATGATATTTTATCTCTGTGCTGATGTAAATCCCCAAGTGGAGCCCATTGTGTGTGATGTTCCCTTAGGAAGACAAATACCATCCCTTCCTTCTTCTTCCCCCAGCTTTATATGCTGAGTATGGTCTGGAACATCCTTTTGGGCAGTTGGCTGTCCCAGCTGTGTCCCCTGCCACATTCTTGTGCACCTCCAGCCTCCTCTCTGGTTGAGTGGTGTGAGAAACAGAAAAGGCCTTGATTCAGTGTGAGCACTGCTCAGCACTAATGAAATCCATGAATTACCAGCAAATCTAAACCAAGCACCATATGAGCTACTATGAAGAAAATTAACACTATTGCAGTCAAAACCAGTAGATCATATCACTTGTGCTCAGATGCAGATGTACAGCAACAGCCTTGTGATTATGTGCCATGGATGTCACAGTACCTGATGGAGTTTCCTCCATCCTCCTTGTGGCACATGCATTTAGTGTTTGTTCCTTTCCTCCACCTCACTTCTGTAATGGTAGGTGTTTTCAACTGTCCCTCTGGACCTTCTATCTATTCTGTGACCTTCTGTCACTCTCTTTGATCTTCTCACTTCAACCCCATTACAGGTCAAGATCATTGGCTCATTTTTTAGGCACTTTTACACCACCTGGAGAGGAAATACAGCCCAACTGCCTACAGCAGAAACCCCATTCTTGGCTTGAACTCAAGGTAAGAACTAGTTGACTTCAGAAAGCAATACACAACTAAATTAAGCAATATGTGTTATGAATTACTATGTTGTCCACCCCTGAAGGACCTGGAAGGCCTTTCTTTTTCAGATGTTGTTCTACCTTTTCTTGTATTTTTCTCTCCTTCTTAACACCACTAGTTAGCAGATATGTTTTTTCTATCTTTCAGTCACTAGTCACTGCTTCTTCACAGCCTTCCACCTCCACTCCACTCTGCATTTCAAAAATGAGCTGAAAAACATAATTATGTCCTTTCTGAGCCTGTATTTCTTAGTTTTATTTTTCTAATATTTTGTTCTAGTATTCACCCTAATCTTATAGACCACTTCAGATTCCAATTTAAATGAAAGCTTCTCTGCCAATCAAGAGTGCCTTGAATTGCTCCTGTCATAAGATACAGTTCTTTCATTTCCTGGAGTGCTAATGGTAGAAGTACAGCACCAGTGAGCATCACAGGCTGTACAATGCATTATAAATAAAGGTACATGCACTACAGTATTCAAGATAAAAGGTATTAAGGTTACTGTAGGGGTACTGTAAAATTTAGTGCTCTGTAGAATATGCTAGTAGTTTCTAAAACAGCAGTCAGATACTCACTAGGCACAAAAACAAAGCAAATTCAGGAAAGAAACTGTCAATAGCACAAGCCCTAGAAACCTTCAAAGGGTTCAGATCTGATCTATTGCCCTTATTCAGTAATGCTTTTTTTTCATGATCTGTTCTACTGAAATCACGATGTGGAAAAAAATATTGTGCAATGCAGAACAAGTCAGTACCTGCAAACTCTTCAGAAAGAGCTCTTTCCAAAAGCATGCAGCTTGACACCCAACAGGTTAAATAATGCTCCTATAAATATTCATCCTTCTTGGACAGTAAACTCTCTTGCTTTTTTGATTCTGGGTTGGTGCAGTGCCTAACACTCCAGGATCCTGGGAGAGCATAATGCAAGCAAATGTAGAAAATCAGTGTGAGACAGGAAAATATAATTAATATGAGCAATGCCACACTCTATAATATCATGCCCCTGTTCATTTTTGTGGCCTCACATCACCCTGTTCAATGTTAGCACCTTCATGTCTGCTTAAAGCAACCAAGATACTTACACCGTATCTCAGTATTTACATTGCTCAGCCTTGAAAGCCAGAGGCTTTGGGCTCACATACCCACATAACTGTGCTGGATTTCCATCCAAAAAAGCTAACAAGAGATGTTCAAACTTATTCTGGCTCTACCTGCCATGTAGATGTCTCAGTGCAGGTTTGGAACTACAGTTAATTAAAACACAGGACTTTAGGTGTGGCTAAAGCCTCGCTGGCCCTGAGTAGGGGACAAAAAGACTGGCAAGCAGCTTGCCTGTATATTTAAATGTCTCAACAGCATTGCTTGAGCTCCACTTCTGTCCTAGCTATTACAAAATGCAGTTTCACAGTAGCAGCGTTTTGGCTCTGCTGAGGTCTCCAGAAACTGCTTATCCAAAAAGCTGGCATGTATATGCAAAGGAAGCAGGTGGCAAATGTTTTCATATAGTTTAATTGATAAACTCATCCTAATTCTCATGCCTTCCCCTATTGTAAACCTTCTCATTCCTCCCTTTTTCTGAAATCTGCACTCACATGGTATCTTTGTGCTAACCTCTGTGATTGCTTATCCAAAATAATATTATTCAGGAAAATTTCTGATTATGTGATATATTTTTAATCTACTAAAATGCAAGGGCTGGCTCAAGAATCACAAAGAAAATAGGCTTTTTAAAGCCTTACCTATCAAATGGTTTGTATTGAAAAGTCAGAGGTTTGGCAATAGGGCTCCATGTGAGAATTTGTGACATGTGATATGTTTTTAATCTACTGAGACTCAATGCAAGGGCTGGCTCAAGAATCACAAAGAAAATAGGCTTTTTAAAGCCTTACCTATCAAATGGTTTGTATTGAAAAGTCAGAGGCTTGGCAATAGGGCTCCATGTGAGAATTTGTGACTGAGCAAAGTACCTTTATGCTTGTCATACTTTCACAGGCAAAACCCACCCTGAGGTAAAGATGACTCAGAGTATTCTTCCAAGAAAGTTTATTTGGAGTTTGGTGTGTGTTATCTCTACAACAATTGTAACAAACCACAGCTTTTGGGGAAACCAAGGGAAAACTAAGGTTATGGTTACACTGCAAAGTCAAGACCAGGCTCAGCTCAGACCCTGCACATGGTAATTTCTGTACTACCAGAGATAGCTCAACTGTAACTCAGGTTGAGAGGGGAAACTTCTTTTACAAAATGAAGAATTTCTCTCCAAAGTGATCACTCAGGACTTTCAGTTAACACAGAGAAATGAGTATTCTCAGAGAGAGACATCTTATTCTGTTGGAAATGCCCAAAGTAGTCAGACAAACCACACACTAAAAAAAAAAAAACCAACAACATTTCTCTCCATTAAGTTCTAAAGGAAATCTTATTGTGGAAATCATAAACCCTATTCAAAGGTTATACTAGAAAATTAAATATACTTGCATGCTGTTGTCTGGCAGGGAGGCCAACTGAACAGGAGTCCATCCTCTTAAACTTCAGAACTGTGTGAAAATGTTGTCTGTTAGGAGAAATGTCTGGTCTGTGCTGGCTTCCAGACTGTGGCTGGGAACAACATTTCTCTCCATTAAGTTCTAAAGGAAATCTTATTGTGGAAATCATAAACCCTATTCAAAAGTTATACTAGTAAATATACTTGCATGTTGTTGTCTGGCAGGGAGGCCAACTGAACAGGAGTCCATCCTCTTAAACTTCAGAACTTCTCTGTTAGGAGAAGTGTCTGGTCTGTGCTGGCTTCCAGACTGTGGCTGGGAAAGTGTTTTTGAGATGGTATTAATTTTCAGAGCCTGGAGAGACAGCTCTAACAGACTGAGAGTGGACAATAGACATCTTCTGCAAGGGAAAGCTCCCAGGAACTGTTAAATTTAGGAGAGAGGACTTTGTGCTTAAAAAGATATAGGTCAAGACAACCTGACCAAACAGGGTTAAGTTGCTTTGGCTTGGTCATGTTTGGTCAGTACAGAAGTTACAGTCCATATTATGATGTGTATTACGTCATAGAATTATAGAATTATAGAGCAGTTTAGGTTGGAAGGAACTTTGAAGATCATCTAGTTCCAGCCCCCCTACCATGGGCAAGGACACCTTCCACTAGGTCAGGTTCCACAAGGCCCCATCCAACCCAGCCTTGAACACTTCCACAGGGTATCCACAGCTTCTCTGGGCAACCCGTTCTAGGGTCTCACCACCCTCACAGTGAAGAACTTGGTGTCCAGGATCTTCTTCTCCAAAGGCTGCTGCTGTCTGGAACAAGCCATCACAGAGTTTATCAGAATCTCTATGCCTACCTGCACAGACAGCCCAATGTGGCTTCAATCTCAAGAAATAAATGAGTAAAGGAGGCCCTCTCATAAGTCCATGGTAGTTAATTTTCCACAGCCAGAATTCTTGAGTTTGTGTTCTGCAGAAAGTGTCATAGACTCTCTGCTTTTCTTTTTGTACGGTCTTTATGTTTTAAAATGCTCTGGATATATTTGATCTTGTTGATTTTTTAAATGACTTGTCAACAGTTTCCTATGGAGATAGCAAGGGGCTGTGGGGAAGCAGATTTTTAATGCTAGAATACCACCTGCCTTCTCTGCTGGGTTGAGGGACAACAAGACATAAAATTTAGAAGCCTGGTACCCTGTCCGGAAAGATCTTGAGCTTATTTTTTTTAAGGTCTTCATGCATCTAGACAGCCATTGTAGATGCTAACAAATCTTGATTTAACCTGCAAAGTAGGTATACATGCTTGACAGGGACAACTTATCTACAGAGGTCTAGGAAAATAATTTAATATATACTGGCTCCCAGTGTTCACAGTTGTCACAATAAACCTTCCATAAATGTTAAATTATCTTTTTTTTAAGTAAATCCCAATTGGAGAAAGGCTGGGAGGATTTTTAGAATAAGCATTTAACAGGCACAGAAAGATAACTACTCTTGGGTTTATATATTTTGTCTGAAAGTAGGTGTTACTGAAGCATGTTCTGTGCAAAAGGAACCCATCCAGTTCCATGTCTCCATTGAGGTGCTCCTGGGTGCTGGGAAATGTCAGCACTGTGATGGCACTGGGAAGGTCTCACAGAAGGACAAATTCTCCTGAACCCTGTAGAAGAACAAAATCACCTCCCACCACCCTACTCCTTCCTGGTTAGAGTTACACTTCCATGACTGCTGCTGAAACATATTAAAATCAACAAATTAAAAGATGTTTTAGTTCAGTTTTTGGTGTCTGGGAGGAAAGGGGGGGGGGAAAAAAACCCTGTAGTTCTCACAGGCCAAAATAACAGTGCAGAGTGCTGCAGGAAAAATTATCAAAACAGAAAATCTCATTATATGTACTGCTTTTTACAGCAGACAACCAAGTCCAGTTTTGGAATATTTTCCTCCCAACTAATGTACTTTGTTACTTGTTACTTGTCTCTGATGCTAAGGTCCACAGCATTGTTACATCAACAAAGCATTATTTTTTTTTTTTTAAATTGTCATGGATGTGGCCTTATTGAATTTGGTTTTGCTTAAATAGTAAGAGTTGCTGATCACTGTCTGGACCCTTATGTGTCATTATTTAACTCTAAATTTCCTTTAAGTGACTGGAAATTTGCTGTTTGTTTTGCAGTACTCTGCATTCACATTGTCTTGCTTCCTACATGTCATTAAATCTTCAGGTCTACAGATGTATTATTCATGTTTCATTGCTTCCAAATACATAAAATCAGATATTGCTCAGCTGGGCCTCAATCATCCAAAAATGTACATGTGTTATTCTTAGTACCTAAGCAGTGTAAAAGAGGTGAAGAGTTTTAGTCTTAAATTGTGCACGCCTGCTTGTAGGATTGTGGTTCCTATTAGTAAAAGCTGAAATAGCAAAGTAACTTGGGCTAATTTATTGCTTCTTTACTATTCCCTTTAAAAACATAAGTTGATTTTAAAATAAAACCTCCTTCTGAAATGGAAAGTTCAAACACTTAACTTGAAAAAGAAAAGTCTATGCCGGATCATTTAATGCTTCTTCTTTGCTAATGCTTTATTTCAATGAAACTATTGAAAAATGAGGTTGAATTTGTATGTAGTTTTATTCCTTCCTGGAACAGACAGAGATGATCTGTTCTTGCTTCTGAACTGCTCAACTTGCAAGAAGCCCAGGGGTTTACGACACAAAAATAAGCACAAGAGAAGAACACAAATAGAATAAGTGGGCAGACCTCAATGCAGTGGGGTCCAGTGTTATGCAAAACCCCCTCCAGGATACCTAGGTTATGTAAAGGGATGACTAGGTATGACACAGGGTTACAGGTGACTTGTTCCCTTCTAGTGTAGCAGGCCAGCAGTAGGTGTTTCAAGTGAACACCTGTGAATTCTATGCAGAATATCTACATGACCATATCTATATTAACTAACTCACAATCCCCAGCTTACAGAGCAAGATCAGGTCATGAGATCAGGGAACCATAGAACAGAATCATTGAGGAAGGAAAAGATCTTTAAGATCATCAAGTGCCTGCAGATGGAGATGCTAAGTCACGTTCTGGTAAGGAGTCATGGTGTGTCATTTGGTGAACGTTTCTAATAAGTTGTTGCTTAAGTTGTAAGTATTGCTACTTGACACCACTGTCTCTTCACCTCATACACCAGTTTGTACTGGTTGTTGGCTAAAAAACATGCCAACTGCCTCTAACAAGCAAGGGAGTTCACACAGTGGAAGAAGGAAGCAGCTAAAATGAATGAGAGCCTGTGCAGAGGTTGCAGACTGAGGTGTAATGAAGCAGGACAATAAATACAGAACATTCCTAAAGCATGGAACGTGGTAGGTCTGAGCATGCGATGAACCTCAAAGCTGAGGAGAAATGTTGGAGATCTCTCATAATCTTCAACAGAATTAAAGCAAAACAGAAACATACTTGCATGCATATATAGTGCCTCAATTTTAATTCTAAGATGAAGAGAAAATTCTATACTTTTATTTATATGCTTGGACTTTTCTGATGAACTGTTTATGAGCTGTTAGTTAGATGTACTTTACAACGACCTGCATGGAGCAAGCAAAGCTCCAGCTGAAAGCCCTACTCTTAGGCACTGGTCAGATGCATAACCTGCCACATGCAAGCTGGAGCCCTTCTAGCACCCACAGTATGTCTAGAGACATGTTCCACTTGCACAATATGTGCCTGTGCATAAATACACCATCCACTTCTGTCTCGCCGTGGGGCAATTGCCTGACCATTGAGAACCGGGCAGTCTCTGCCACTATGATTGCCTCTTTCCCCAGTAGCTGCTGTAGTTGGGATGGATGCTTGAACCAAGGCCATGTTTCTATATGAATCTGAGCTGATGGTACAGAGGCCTTTGGGCAATAATTATCATATGAGAATGGGAACACTGATGATCTTTGCTGACAAAAGCCCTGCTCTTACAAGGTGCTTCGTGCTGGTCCCTCACTTTGCCTTTCACACCTTTCAGGACAGGGCACCTTGATTCAAATAGACCAAGCAGAGTCTTCAGCTGATCTGGCCTTCAGCACAAATATCTTCATTTGCAGCAGCAATAGAAAGATTTGGCATCAGGACCTTAACAGTTATTTCAGAAATGTGCTGGACCCAACACGCTTTTATAGGCTTTGTTGTAAGGAAAATTGTGTAATTACTTACAAGTGATTTACTAAGTATCCTTTTATGCAGAGTTAGCCATTACTTTTTTGTTGTTTTAATTACCAGTGATTCTGTTATTTGTGTTTCTTTAGCTGAACTCACTGATTGGAATATAAGGGCACTCTTGTGAGGCTTTTGAAACAAAATCCACAGTGGAGCAACAACAGTTCAGCCCTAAGCCTTTTCCCATTAGTGATACCAAACAATAGCTAATCCTTAGCAACACTAAAGGACGTTGTAGTTTGCCGACTGTCACATCCTTTAAACACGTTCTCCAGGAAAAAGAGAGAGGGATGTTAATACAGAGCATCTCCTCCTAGTGGCAACACGAGGGAAATCACAAATTCACTGGATTGTACCGCTGTGACAGAATGTCATTTCAATTGCCTTATTAACCATATGAAAAAATATATCACAACACTGAGAAAACTTCGCAGTTATCTATATCTTACCCCTAAGGCTATTGTCATGAGCCAGTGGCATACTAAGGAAAGAGCACTAATTCAGTTGTCAGCTGCCTTGCCTATTAAACAGGAGGAAAAATACCAGCAACAAAATTGAAACAAGTAATAAGGGTAAGAGAAAGGTCTCGCTACCCTTGTCCACTTGATTTCTTAAATTAAACAAATACAAATACTTGTCCTGTTTTCCCTGTCACATAACATTGTGCTGGGAGTATCATGCTGTCTACTAATTGCCTGTTTACTCTGCTTAAAATGCTACATGGGTTGCACTTTAAAAACGTAAGTGCTGGAATATTATACTCCAAGTTCATGACCTGCATTGTAAACTGTAAGAGGATGAGCAACAATCTGCTAAACCCAAACGTGTTCAGGGGCTGGAAAGAGCAGGCTTACTGCCATGGATTAAGGAAATCTGTTGGCTTCTGTCTAGCTAATCTGGGTTGTTTGATCAACCATAGACAAACTGTTCAAAGCAGGAGGTGAACTGTGTCCAGGTGTGTGTCCCACAGAGATCAGGTTTTCTAAGACAAATGCAGTGTCATGTGCTCTGTGTCCCTGTTCTTTGCAGAGCCATTCAAAGCAGAGGCAGTGATGACAGTATTCAGTTTCCTTAATTCAGTGTGAATTGGGAGGACTCTGCAGCTTGATAAGTACAGAGATCTCCCATAAGCCTTATGTCAGGCCAGACTATATATCCCAGAATATCTCATATGTCACTACAGGCCAACTGACACCTACCATAAAAACCAAATGCAGAAACAAATTTATTAGTACTTGAGCCTGGTAGTGTCTGACTTTGGAGCACTGTTCTAGTGTCTGGAGTGGTGCTGAAGCATGTGTAAATCTCAGAAGTCTTCCTTTCAGAGGACATAATTTTTTTGATGTCTGATACTGGTTGCTGAGACATTGAGGGAAGGTTCAGTTTAAGATTGAGACACCTAGCATGTAATACAGCTGCCCAGCCAAGAGCGAGGCCTGGAAAGCCTCTCCAAAAAGGCTACATGTTTGAGTTGCTCAGCCCGTAGAAGTGAAAGCTGCAGGGACAACTTATTGCAGTCCTTCAGTACTTAAAGGGGACCTATAAGAAAGATGGGGACAAACTTCTAAGCAGGACCTGTTGGGACAGGACACGGGCTGATGGATTTAAACTAAAAAAAGCGTGGATTTAGACTAGCTATAAGAAAAAAATCTTTTACACTGAAGGTGGTGAAACACTGGATCAGGTTACCTGGAGAGGTGGTCAATGATCCATCCCTGGAAGCATTCCAGAAGAGTTTGGACAGCGCTCTGAGCAACCTGCTCTGGTTGCAGATGTCCCTGTTCAGTGCACAGGAGTTGGATTAGATGACCTTCAGAGGTCCTTTCCAACCCAAAGCATTCTATGATTCAACCAGAAATGCCTTAGAATAGCCTTCCATGCCTTGAGTCACATCTCCAGAAGGACTGTAGCTCATGGTCCATGTGCTAATGCCACTGAGTGACATATTATTTCCCTGTCTTCTCTGAGTCCATTTTGTCAGCTTCTTTATTCTATCATTTCCACTTATGCAAAGTATATGCACAATTCTGCACCATTGGTTTGTCAGGATCTTACAGAGATAAGAGACTTTACAGATTAAAAGGAAATAGTAATTTTAGAAGACAGACAATGGTCATTCCATGCCTACAGGAAAAGGGTGGAAGAGTTTCCAGCGATGTGAACAGGATTTCTGTATTTGCCGCAGTACCAACTGGTCACAGAAAGTGCCCTATAAGCAGTGGCAGATGGTAACTAAGGGAGGAAGACATTCCAGTGCAGGTTGATGAGCCTGTAACTGTCAAACCACTGGTTTAATTGAAGTTCAGTTGTGGAAAGAAGTTAGTATGGAGGGAATATTATTTTCAGGTAAAAGCAAGTGGCATCATTTCATTCTTGGTCATATCCATATGCTAATGCTATTAGCATAGTATTACTTCCAGGTCATCCACACTGCCTTTCAGCAACACTCATCATCTTCACTCCCTCTAGTAAATCCATGTTGCTTCCAGCTCCAAAGCTAATGACAGGGAACACAGACTCTTAGTAGTACCTAGTCACAGGACAAGAGGCAATGGTCACAAATTAAAACACATGAAAATACCTTTCCTTCTGTGAGGACAGTCAAACGCTGGCACAGGTTGTCCAGAGAAGTCGTGGAACATCTGTCCTTGGAGATATTCAAAACCCATGGGTTTTTTTTCTAGATATGGTACTAAGTGACATCATCTAGGTGGCCCTGCTTGAGCAAGGTGGTCAGACAAGATGACTCCCAGAGATCCCTTCCAATATCAATCATTCTGTGATGAAATCTCAGATGGTTTGGAGGGCTCTGATAGGAGCTCATTTCTAGGGCTGTTGTACCTTCTTCAGTACTGGAGGCTCTAAGGGTCTCATTCTTGCTGAACACCCTCTGTGCCTGAGTTTTCTTTTACAAGCTCATGAGTAAGGCCTCATCGTTTATTTCATTCTTCCTGTGTTATTCTTGTCAGAATTGCTTGCATTTGAGGTTAAGAATTTGGTTCCTGTCCCTTAACTTTAAATGCCTGGAAGTTGTTTGCCAAATGGAAAGATAATTAGTCTTTTCTGTCTTTATATTCAGTTAAAGAAAACTTTGGAGGACAATAAAGCCCACAGACACTATGAGGGACCTGAGCACATCCTTCACCCTGGAAATCTGGCAGCTGGGACTCTGGGCCAGGCTGGAGGTGGAACAAGGGAGGGCTGTCCTCCTTCATTTGGTGACTTTAGATGGGACTCTGAGTCTGCTCTATAGGGTCAACCAGGGCTGATCCCTCTGCCCAGGGCAGCTGCCTTGAGCTAGAGCTGTTGTGTTGAGACCCCACACGAGCTATAGCCTCACCATGCCACAGCTCTGCATGGACCTGACCATGGGCACTGTTGGTCCATACCTGGACCCTGACCCAGGAGCTGAAATCCCAGCCTAGTCTCAGCCTGTCCTTGTCCCCACAGAGCTACCTGTTGCCCAGGGTTCAGATGATTGAGGTGATATGGGAACAATTCAAGCTGATTGCCACTGACTGTAGTAACCACAGTGTCTGGGGTGGAGGGAACGTGGCTTTCTTCATGGTAGTGAGCCAGGCAGCACTGACCTCATTCCTGGCTCTGCCTAAAGCTTTGGTACCTTGGACAAATTGCTGAGGCCTAGATCCAGGAAATTACTTTCCTGAAATTCAACTGTGGAAGTAACTAGGACCTCAAATCCCAAATTGCTCTCCTTCAGCCCCTTACTCCAGGCATCAGCATCACCCCATGTAAGCAGTTCACCCACACCCAATACTCCTTTTTTCTCTTTTGTTTGAGAGATGATTTGGGTCTGTCAAGCATCACAAAACAGACCTCCTCTCTCATCACCCAGCTGCCTTTCTCAAGGCACACATTGACAGGGTATCCAAGGAGAAATCAGAGATAGCCACTCCTGCAGCTGGCCCCAGGGACAGAGAAGTGGTCCTCATACTGCTTTGATACTGGTACAACGTCACCTTTAGCTTTTGCTGTGTTGTCACCCTTAATATAATCAAAGCTAGTAAAAATATGGCACACATCCCATCCACTGGATTGAAGCTATTGGGAGGTAAGATAATGGGTAGTTCTAGAGAGCAAAAAGCCTGGCTGGATAACATTATACCATGGTGATGTTGCTATCCTTCTAGTACTGATATCCAGTAATATCAGCCTGAACAAACTCACAGCTGTGAAAATAACTTTAAAAAAATACTCTCCATGGAGTTATTTCACTGAATAGTTGTTCTCAGTATTCATAAGAAGAAATATTTATTCGGGTGAAAGCATAGAACCAATTCCTTTCAGTAAATTACTAACAGACAATGCAGTCAAAAGGGTATCTATTTTTTTTTTTTTTTTTTTTTATTATTTGTAGCAAGCCTTCAGCAATTTGTAATTAGATCTTTCACGCTGGGACTTAAAAAAAAAAAAAGAGGAAGAGAGAGAGAGAGACCCATATTTCTGCAAAATTGTTAGTACTTTTGGCAGCAGAAGGCTGGATCCTCAGCTGGTGTAAACTGGAGGTAGCTGTAGTGAAGGCACAGGGTGATGCTGATTGACACCATGGAGATCATTCCCACTGCCTGCAGGAGCCAAGTCTGAAGCAGCAGCAAAGTGTGATGAGCCTATATTAGATCAGACATTACCATGTTTGAGGAGGAGATGTGGATGAAAGAAGAGCTGTAAGAGGAAGAGCAAAGCAGGGTGAAAACGTGTGGGGTCCTAGAGAGATCAGATCTGTGGAAAGGCAGAAGAAGATGGAGAGAACACAGAGTGAAGGATCAAGAAGTCTGGTGGACACAGATCAAAATAAATGGGCAGGAGTGTCAGCATTGTATCGAAAGAGAAAATCTCAGTTAGTGAACTGCTCAGAACTTAGTAGCAGGGGTTTGATAGAGCATTGAGGTGAGATTAATTATTTTAACCTTTCAGTTCTGAACAGGTAATAACCTATTACTGGATAGATTAGTCAATAGAATAAGCTACCAAAAAATATTTGGCTAAATGACCTCTCTTACATATCTTGGACCAATATTTTCTTCTGGCAATTCTGTTTCCTATCCATAAAACTAAGTCCAAAATAGTGGTCTAACAGTTCCTATGAACCTCCCAAGGGGAGAGGAGCAGATGAGGAATACAATTATTTAGGTGTTGAAATCTTTGGGGACAGGATAGTTTTCAACTATGCTGTTACTGAACAATGTCTAGTGTGTATGTATAATATATAATATATCTAGAGAGCAGTATGTCAAGCAGAGCCATTGAACTGGCCTCAGCACTGGAACTCACTGAAATTCAAAAAATGAATCACGCCCTGGGTCTGTTGTAAGTTCTTTGCATGTCATTGCTGTAGTATTTATCGTGACAAAGGCTCATCCATAGCCAGGTGGGAGGTTTCACTTGGATCTTGTAAAAGATAATCCTTCATCCCAGTTAATCATCTAGATTTTCTTCCCATGGTCTGTGGAGGCAGATACCTCCAGAGGGTGCTTCATCCTCCTATTGATGTTCCTGTTATTCAGTGTGTCTGAGTCTCATCTATATTTACCTTCCAGCTAAAATTCTTACTTTTTAGGGGAAAAGGAGATTTTTTTTTTTTAAGAAAAAAATCTTTAAGTGTCACACATGAATTTATTTCCCAGCCTACATAAGCCTGTCTTAGAATACCAGGTTCCCACTTTAAACTCTTCCCATTTACAAACTATAATCTGTGTTCTCTGAACATCCTCCTGAGTTTGCCACAAGCAAACTATTTTTTGCCTACCAAACTCTCCATCCGTCTGTCCATCTGGCTTGCTAATCTTCTTCCCAGATTGTTGTTTTGAGTTATTTTCTGCTGTTGTATCTGTGTGTCTTCCTCATGGAAAAATTTCTGCCTGTAGGTTAAATTGCCTGGAATATTTGAGTGAATAACAACAGGTCTGAGGACAAACAGAAGAGGATTTGCTTAAAAATATCAAGCAAGTGTCTGTGGGAAAATGCTGCTGTTGTGACCATCTGTGTATTGACATATGTTTACTGCAGAGGGCTGAATCCAACATTCAGTGGGAACCTTGAGTGTCCAAAGAATGAAGGGCTCAGCCCTCTATGCTTTGCTCAGGTCTGAGTAAGCCTCATTACTGAGTGATACACGATGACCTAAACTGGTGCACAGGTGGGGCACAGACTCCAAAAGACATCAAGTGACTTCTGTTCAGAGCAATCAGTGATTCCTTTAAAAAAATAATAGGAAAAAAAAATCATCCAGACCAATCAATGAACTGAACAAAAAGATAATTAACCCACAATACCAGGAATAAAAAATCCTGGCAATCTAAATTGGAAGGGTGAAAAGTCTCATTCTGTCCATGACAGCAGATTACAACTTGCTTCAGAACATTACAAAGCACTGAAATTTAAAGTCAACACTTTCTTTTGACTGAGCAACCACTTGAAATCCACTTGGCCTGTAATCCTAGTAGAATTTTATTGTTTTGAAAGGGGCAGGAAGACTAAAGGGTTTGCTTCAATGAGTCTGGGGGAAAGTCATGGACTGTGTAGCTGCTTCTTTGAAAGGCTGCACATCACTATTTAAACAGAAAGAGGTACTTATTTTTTCTTCATCTCGTTACTGTTTCATGCTGTGCTGTGGGTCAAGACTTTCCAAGTGATTGTGCCAGAATTAACATCTTTTTTACAGTGACATTTTGCTTTAACAGCTATAACAAAGAGAAGTGGGCTTCATGGAGGCCAAAGTCAGCCTGAAAAGATTGGTTTTGATGCAAGAAGCAGCAGGTGTGTTGTTTTTTGTGGCAATGCATGCCTTTACCTGCCTGAGAATAGAGCTACAGTAAGTAGACCTACATATTGAAACTATACATTAAAGAACCAGATTGTCAGCAGTATATATTAAGCCATTTCATCTGCTTGCTTGAGAGATGTTTGCACTGGAAGCCAGAGCACTGACAACTCCTTTGCCCCACATTCATTGTGTATGTGTGTGCAGAGGTATGAAACACCTCCAGTGGGGGCTACTGACATTCAGCTACCACTAACATAGTTGGTTATCTCAGGTGCAATGCAGAGCTGAAACAGCTTTCAGAGCAGGCATGTGAAAGAAATACTTACAGGGAGAAAACATGCAAGAACCTGGCTTTAGTACCCCACTTCAGCTGAAGGTGTGTAAGGACACCTCAACGAATTTTAGAACAGAATTTTCATGAGGTGATTACAAGCACCGTAAACTGTATGGCTGGTTTTGCTCTTGCTCATCTCATTTCTTCTCATTTCATAGACTGTGATTGTAAGGGTCAGGGAGTGGGTTATTTTTCATTGTAAAAAGCCATCTGTAGACAACCCTTCTTTTTCTTCTCCCTACAAGCATGTTTAATTTGGGCATTATACCATATAGCAGAGAACAATAGCTTAGTTCCCTTCATGTTGCTCCTACCAGACAATTCTGGGTACAGCCTGAAGGTTCCCATGTCACCATTCTAGTTCAGACACAACTACATTTAAAAGTTTTATTTTTTATGAACTCCAATATGTGTTTTTAAACATCCATGCTGAAATGGTGGTAGAGAAGTTCCTAATGGTAGGTTTTAGTTTAATTCAATGGAAACGTTTTTTTTTTGGTCATGGCCTTTAGTCAACACCACTGTCTACCAAAGCATTTCATTAAATATTTTTTGGAGAAAATTATTAATGAGAAGGAGGTATAAAGGAGAAGGGGAAGTCCTTTTTTAAAAAGTCAAAGGAAAACAACTCCTTTTCACATTCCAGCTAGAGATTTTCCAGAGAGGTTGGTTTTTCAGGATTGTTCCACCTGCTCTAATGTTCTGCTTGACATAGCCAGCTCCGCCATTTCTACACTGGGCTCATGTGCCTGTTTTCAGCCTTAAATTTCTTCATGGGTGTTCTTCCTAGGGAATTCAGTTAAGAATGGAGGAGGTAAATCACACAGTAATCACAAGTGGGTTGTGTAAAGGAAGCCCTCTGAGCTTTAAAATGCTTCTCTTGAGTCATGATGTCTTCCACAAGCAAGAGGAGAGGATATTGTCTTTCCCCACTTTTTTTTTTAACTAGGAGTTTGGAAGTCATGCACTTTCAAAATAATAAGGAAGGCTTGGAGGTTGCCAGGATATTTATTTTACTGTCACCTCACTGTGATCCTTGGGACCAGATCAGAGACATTCTGGTGCCTGGAAGTGTATGGAAGCTTCAAAACCACTTGAGTTTTCAACCACGTATGTTGGCATCCAATATCCTTTGGAAATTCACACCAGAACACATTCTGAGAAAAAGGGATCATCCAAACCCTACTGATTCCAACACGTGTTGAATTAATTCCTCTGCAGTCTTTCTCACATCCTCGTCCTGGGTGGGGGACTTCTTTATTTCCCATTTGTTGACTGACCCCAGAAACATGAAGAATCTAATGGCAAAGATAGGCTTTTGAAAACTTGTCATTAAGTCATCTTAAGAGGAACTATGGGGAGATAAAGCTGTTTGGAAAGGGGAATGATAGACACGTACTCTTGTTGTATCTGATGGTTCCGGAACTGTGAAGTCCAGCTATTCTTTGGGCACCACTTTTTTCACTGACATTACATTTTTTTTCCCAAAATTTGCATTAAAAAAGAGAAAGAACAAGTGTTTTTGCTGGTCTAGGCAATTTACTGTGCCAGAAGCTAATGAGACATGAATAAGGCCAGAAATGCACATCTTTTCACTTCTTTAAACTTTCCATCTTTTAGCTGCTTCTGATTTTTTCCTCAGATATCAGCACAACTTCACAACGCTGTCAAAATCTGTGTATGGTCACGTGGCTGAAACCCAGCAAAAATCCCTCATTCCATCCCTCTCTTTTTATTCTGATCTGAATGGATGGCTCTGGGTGAGAAAATGATTCTGTTCTTTTCATGATATTAATAAAATCATTTATTGTCTCCCCCCCCATCCTGTAATGGCATGTTAAGGAAACAAACAAATGCACAAACAAAATCCCACAAAATTCAAACCCACAAAACTCCTCAGGGCCACTAATTACACTTTATTTTTTTTTTTAATTATTTTTTGGTAAAGGGCACTGAAAGGTGAAGAATTTGATCCAGTAAAGAGAATTTTCCAGCATAAGGTAAATGGTTTTACTGCCTGCTTAAGCTGAACTAGATGCAGGCTGCTCAGCTCTGCCCACCTTCACACTATCATTTCTGGTCACCAGATGATGGATTTTTCCTAAAAAGTAAGAAAACTGTATTCAAATATCCTTGCCTGTTACTGCAGAAGAGTGCAGGCATTAGTGTTGTCACATGGACAACAAGGAAAGCACAGTTGGAAAAGACAGGGAAAAAGCAGGAGCATTTTGGGGCAGCCCACACCTCGACAAGTTGATATCATTTGTTAAATCAGAACCTATGAGCTATTTCAAAAAAGAAACCAATTCCATTCAGAGTAGCTAAATTTCCACCCTTGTGGAAAAATTCTAATAAACATTTTAATGAAAAATATCTATATAAATGAGAGATTTTTAAAGGCAAATGCACTTGCCTTTGTAAGAGATTTCCAAAGGAAAATGTACTTACTGCTTTCAGCAGCAGCCTTACTAGTTTATTCCCACTGAAGAACTTCAAGAAAGTCTGAATTTAGCATTTCAAGTGTATGAGTGCACGAAGCTCACACATTTGGCTACACATACTCATGCAAAACTCATTTGTAAATTCATGGACATGTATCCATTACTTTAATTATTTTTTTACTTAGACTTATATATAAACAGCATAAGACTTTAAATACACTTAAGGAGCAAAATAATGAAGATGCATCTCTTCCTCACAACCCCAAACAAATCCAGAGAGTAATTCTAATGTCTCCTTAATATACACTGTGAGTAAGATCTGTAATTTTCTACTGTTCTTCCAGTCAGATAAAATTGTACCTCACTCCTTTGCAATATTGCTGTGGTTTTGTGGTATAATTAATACTCTGAGGAAACACACACTGTGAGAATCTCTTCTAGAAACTGACCTGGCAGATAACCTCCAAGTGAGATATGGAGTAAAGAGTATCCACTCAGCTGATAACTAAAGCTGGTAGAATAAGTAACTCTGACATAATACTGCTCACAATCAGCAGCAAAGGCTCCAGACTGGGCAAATAGATGGGTGGGTCGTTTAAATTCTTGCCCCTACCACTGAAGATTCTTTGGATCCTCCTGAGCCCTGTGACAGAACATCATGGTGTCTGTACAAGCCATACAAGTGACTATGTTGACCCCTGTGTAACTCTGCTGCAGTCCAAGATGCCCACACCATGGTTCAGTTCAATACCCACTGTGGCATCCAGCTCATCACAGACTAGTAAAAATGCAGAGTTGGAAGGAGCCCTGAAAGTCAGTGCATCCCACTCCTCTTCCCTGGGAAGTGGGGAAGGGTTTTTTGCACTGTGAATATTTTTGCTTTTGAACACAAGAGCTGCTCTCAGCAGG
>NW_008605913.1:32187-58839 GCF_000691845.1 Merops nubicus
CTTAAAAAATAAATGAAACCCTGGGTCTTTATTATGATTCTTGCAGCAAAGGGGCAAACTCAGACCAGAACTCTTGCTTATCCAAACGGTACCCATAGATGCAATTCACACAGATTATGATAATGGTAAATTATGTGGATTAAAGTGGATTAAAATAAATACTCAGGGTGTGCAGAGGCCCCTCAGAGTCATGAACTGATAATACTGATTAGTTGTCCAGAGTTTATTAAACACAGATTGACCACCTGCATTGGTTCTTTTCTCTTTGAAAGCATGTATCTTGGAAAAAGCTGCCCACATGCTTGATTTTAAACCCAGGAATTTTGTCTTTGATTTCACTGGGATTAGTGCATAAGGAACGGGGAAGGTACAAGTGAAGTCTTTTTATGATCCCACCCCTATTATTAGGATCAGGCTTGAGTTCTCACCTTCACATATCAGGGGGTTGAAACTCAGCCTGGCAGGACTGTCAGCTCACTCCTGTGTTTCCTATTCAATATCCCACTGACCAACAGGAAATTTTATGGGGAAGACCAAATGAAACCACTGAAGAAGAGGTGGCGGGTCTCTCAACTTCTGCATCTCCTGTGAAGCATCCCTGGCATCTCTGATGGCTTAGGGAGACTGCAGGAGTTTTCGTTGTAACAACATTGCCACCTAGTGCCCCGTGGTACAGCTCGCAAGGGCTCGGGGAATCCTGAGCACCAACTACAAACCAGTTCGTTTGACAGGTTTTTGAGAGGAGTAGACAGGCTGCAAGAAGTGCAGTGGTTCTTTTGGGTGATCTACCTCGGTCAAAGTGCATGCAAAGAGATGTAGTCAATGGCACTGTAGTAATTTTTTTCAAGAAGAAAAAAGAGGAAAGGGAAAGGAAAGGAAAGGAGCCTTCAAGAAGAAAAAAGAGGAAAGGAAAGGAAAGGAAAGGAAAGGAAGGGAAAGGAAAGGAAAGGAAAGGAAAGAAAAGGAAAGGAAAGGAAAGGAAAGGAAGGGAAAGGAAAGGAAAGGAAAGGAAAGAAAAGGAAAGGAAAGGAAAGGAAAGGAAGGGAAAGGAAAGGAAAGGAAAGGAAAGAAAAGGAAAGGAAAGGAAAGGAAAGGAAGGGAAAGGAAAGGAAAGGAAAGGAAAGAAAAGGAAAGGAAAGGAAAGGAAAGGAAGGGAAAGGAAAGGAAAGGAAAGGAAAGAAAAGGAAAGGAAAGGAAAGGAAAGGAAAGGAAAGGAGGAAAGGGGGAAAGGGGAAAAAGGGAAAAAGGGAAAAAGGGTGGGATGCATCACATCAAAATCTATCTGCTCTAAGGAATTCTAGGAATTCTAGGAATATTCTTATTCTAGGAATAAGACCTAAGCTGGTCATCTAGACCCCTGCTGTAAGCAGACATAGATCATCCCCCCAGGTTGTAATACATCTAACTTACACAATAATATGTCTGTTTTTTTAAAAAATCATTTATTAGTACAAATGTGTCGTTATTAATAAGCATTCATTCCTCAATACACATGATGATAAACATATCAATCAACGTCCTCTCTGTGTTTTTATTCTGTCTGTTCACCATCTAGGGAGCCCTAGGGACTCAGGCTGGACATTTAACTTACAGGTGAGTAATTTTGGGTGAGGTGAGTTTGGGTGTAATTCTGTGGCAAAGCTAGGAAAAGATCTAGGGTCTGTGTAACCCTGTGTTTCAGCCACATTACCACCTCTTCTGTGCAACTAACTTTTAGTGAGAGTGAAGGACCATGCCACTTCTGAAATAGATCAAAGCTTCCTTGCTCACTCTAGCAATGACGTGTGAGCTGTAGCTTCCTGCTACCTTTTTGAGGAATTTGGGGTTTTGAACATTTTAAATTTTTTCAGTGACTATGCTACTACAAAGAAAGGATACCTGCAGGGTAGAGGTAGGATTTTATTCCCAAAAGAAAACAGCATAAAAACATCCTAGACAGTCTTGGAGAGAAGGGTCCAAGTTCTACTCACTATATCTCTGTTGATTTCAGTTTTTGACACGTGAACAAGGTGCCTTTTCTGCATGTTTCCAGGCACACTGCAGAAGGGAGTTTTGGCTAAAAACTGTACACTTGCACTGTTCCTACCCAGCATGATTTCAGAATTCACTTAGGTACCTGTACATTTTCAGATCAGATCTAATTTCAGGCATCATCATGGTAGTTTTCACCTACCCATATGAGTTTAAACCAAAGTCATAGTGTTCTAGTCATATAAATCTAACACAGGCTCTAGGTATCTAGTACTAAAGTCCACACCATCACATCTTATTGTCACATCGGTACTAAGCTGAGGACTACATTTTGGGGACTACTTCTAGTACAAAAGATAAGCAAAAGATAATCACCTTTCCCTTCTGTACACTTTCTCCCTAAACAGTTGTGCTAATTGCAACATCAGCATGGGTATCTCTCTAGGGCTGGCTACCCTTGTTGCTATCATTTATCCTAATAAAAATACACACAAAACCACATAGTACTTGATTCTCTGAGGTAAGATGTGTCTGTACACTGACAGCAAACACAAGTGGTTAGTGCTTTGGGTTGAGATCTCCTGTAAAAGATGTTCCACTGAAACCTCTAGGCAGATTGCATTTGGATGAATCCAAATGCAGCTCCATCTGTCAATACAAGATTTCAGGATTACTCTATTGGCAGTGTCCAAGTTACATGGGAGCTGTTCAGATATGAACTGCCGGGCTCAATAATCCATAGAGGCAAAAGTTCTGATATTTGTTTACAGTAATATGCTCAGTATCCTACAGCTGTATCTGGAAATGTAAAGGGCTTAGCAAATCAGCAAATTTTCCTTGTGGGCCTTCTTGTTCTTGAACTGGAGAACTATTCCTCTGTGTCCCAGCTGTCATTACATGCTTGACAGATCTCAGAATGGGATATAACAAGGTGTCCAAAACCATCGGAGACAGATTTTCTGCCCATACTAAAATATACAGTAGTAACTTGGTCTCTTTAGTGAGCACCATGTGCCTTGTAAAACTGATAAGTGGGTGGCTGGAAGCTCCTGGCTCTGTACATGACTTACTAGAGACCTGCAGAAGGAGAAACAGCAGCCTCTCCTCCTTTTAATTGTTTTATGCAGTATTCTCCCTTCTTTTAAAAGTAAGAGATGTAATTGCACAGAGACTAACCCCCATAAAACGTGACTCCTTTGGAAATACACCTGGTGCTCTAAAATTTATTGTTATTCATTGTTACGATATTCATCTGATATTGATCTCATATGGAGACTATCTTTGTAATTTTACTGCAATTTCCATTTGTGTAAATAAGAGATGAAGAAAGCTTCATTTTTCAGGTGAGCACTTGAAAATCTGTGTTTAAAGTGAACCTGGAGTATTCAGGTGCAGTATATTCATTCTCACCATCAAACAATACAGAATAGGCCCTGCTCTCAACTTATCTTTGCCTTTTAGATCTGAGTATTAAGTCATGCAGAGACCAGTTGAAGATATTCAGGCTGAATTCATCACAGTTAACTGAACAGGTCTATTTCTGAGGCAATCACACCATCTTTAAATGGGGACAAACAAGCTCTTGTGGAACACATATCCTCTGACCTTTAGAAAAGACTATCCACCTTGGCTGTGCTGATCTTTCTGGGATGGATTTGGGTAGAACGGAAAAGGTCTAGCTCAGATTTAGATATCTACAATGCAGAAGTGATGGCAATGCATCCACATCAACCGTACTCAGAGTGTGTAATGCTGTAAATTGCTTCCTGCAATGTAAGTTTGGGGTGAACTCATCCAACCAATTTCCAAGTATCATTCCATGACTCAAAAGCATCTTTTTCTGACATCAGAGTTGTCTACAAAGTCCTTGACCTCAACAGGCTGATTGCCTGTTAACATCAGACACCTCAGCCCTGCTGGTGCAAAGCTGTTCAGAAGGAGGATGTCAGACACAATGACATTGACCATTGACAGCTGCATCCTATTCTCACAGAAGCCCTCAAGCAGAGATGACAGCCAAGAATGCTACACCCCTCATTTGGTAGATCGAATAAAGCAAGATTAGGAATTTTTTAAAGCATCTAAGTGCATAAATTCCATGGATTTTTTTTTTTTTTAGTTTGGGTATCTTAACACTACTGTGAATCTCATCAGGTGTTGGTGAATGTCTACAGCCACCCAGGTACATGTGGGAATCTGGTTGGTGATTCTAGAGGTTCCCTGTGGTGGGACATCACACTTGAATTAAACTGTTGCAAGTAGAGCCAAAAGTGGAAGGGTTAGAATACCATGTATACAGTAGGTCTTGCCAAACTGAGGAAGAAATGATGAAAATCTTTGTCAGTGAAATGATTCCTGAACTTCAAAAGGTTTCACTTTTATAGTAGACTCACAGGGAATGTTTTCATGTAGACACGAGCTTTGCAGCAATGCCCTGGCTATTAGAAAGTTCAGCTTACATTATACCAAGGGCAGAAGCAAATTCCAAGCTGTCAAGACCTTCACTTCAAATAATTTCTCTATCACTGTCCCCAAACAAACACATCTCAGGACTGTCAGTTGTGATGTCTCATATGCAGAAGTATGGTCTCTGGGATACAAGAGATCTCAAACCAGAGATGATTTAGCTTTCAGAACGTTCAACCAAGGTTGAATTCTGCCCAGTTTCTGAAGTCAAACAGGAAAATGTGATTTTACCTGAAAATCCGTGCCCCTGCTACATCTATGAAAATTGATCTCAGCTATTATCCATCAGTTAGGGTGGTCAGTATGACTAGAGTACCACATAATATGAGTTATACTTGTCCACAGGGAAGAGGAGAAACAGAACTCATTGAAATGAATTCAAAATAAGTTTTTACTGAAGCTGGTAAACAGTAGGGTTCCTCCAGGCTCCCTAATTCCCAAATTAAGAAGCACAACAGACTGTCATTATGCAAACCTGCTAAAATTCCTGTCCAACTGATTTACTGACTCAACTAAGTAAACCAAATCTTAGCTTTGGCTGCAAATAACAGATTTTTCAATTTAATGCTGAAAAAGAAAATCAAAAGTCAACTTTAATCAATGAGAAATAAAAAGTTGGTTTATTTTTCCTTCCATTATAAAAATTTTGTGTTAAAAAATCTAAACTGGGAGATCAGGATGTAAGTCAATGAGCTTCTCCATAATGTTGTATAGACAATGCTTGAACTCATCTAAAGTTTTAACACTTGCAATATCTGATATCAGTGTCTAGAAACAGGGAATTCTGTGGGCTGATTCTTGCTTCATTTGATCCACCTCACTGCTGCACCAAGACAGTAAACAATCATTTCCTATCATGCCCATTTTTACTTAATATATATAAAAAAAAAAAAAATCCCAAATGTTGATAGCTTACTGAAAGAATGAGACTCCTCTTGTTTCTTGCCATGGAATAGGAAGAAGAAATTGCTTGTGCTAAAGCCACTCTTCACTCCAGATGTTATCTGTAACCTCACACTAAAAGAAGACACTGAGAAGGGCTTTGATAATGTCTCTGAGAACTACCTGGAAGATCAGTAAACTGGACATCACCTATGGACCCCACTGCTCTTGTGTCTATGGTGAAAGCTTTTTGGGCAGAAAGCCTTGCTGTGAGCCCAGAACTGGTTTGACAACACAGCAGATAGAGAGCAGAATTCTGGTCATGGCTGCTGGTGGTGGATGGGCAAAAGAAGCAACTTTTTTATTTTTTTGTAAAAAAAAAACGTTTCCTTACATTGCTTAATGGGCAATGATGCCCAAGTTGGGAAATACTGCCTTCAACACTGTAGTCTCCTTTTATATTTCCTCTGGCTTTGCCTGACAGCTGTGATTTGCTTTCACATGTCTCACTGTTTTTATTGTGGTTACTATCTGTGCCGTATTTCCTAGCTGAACCTAACTAGGAACAATGATCTTATCCCAGTAACAAGAGCATTCATAGATGTGCTTCACTGCTCAGAATTGGTAGATGATGACATGCAAAAGTGATGGAAATTACTAATTAATAAGTTTTTCTCTCCTGAGCATTAAAAATCTGTGTGGCAGGGCCCATACATTCACACACACACCCCTAAGAACACCTTAAATAAGATCTCTAACACAACAGTAAATATTAGAGTTATTTCCTTCTTAGTTTCCAAACCCTGAGATGCACTTGTGGTTTTTCCAAGTTTTTCTCTGATATCACAAGGTCTAAGATTTCCAGGTTTTATGAAACAGATTTTCCATAAGCACAGAATCTATTACATGTGTAAAAATATTTGGATAACTTAGGCATCAAAGTTCAACAAAAGTGTTAAATCTTTCCCAATTTAAACATTAATGCAAAAATGTCTCCAAATGCACATACTAATATAGATACGTATTTATATATGTGCGTTTTCCACTATAGAGGAGGGAAATGTTTGACATCTCTTCTGAAGTTTAAATTGTCTCACTGATCCTCTGTCAGATGTCAATGAATGGATTAAGACAAGAAGATGAGAAATAAGAGCTGTGTGGTGGGGGAGATGCTGGGAGTGTTACTGTTGATCCTCGTCTATGCTGAAGAGCAAGGAAGCCCTCAGAAAGAAACTGGCTGATTAACAGAAGACCTCTGCAAGATAGACAGAGATCTCATCAAGAGGGTGCTAATTAAGGTCTGTTGAACACTGAATAAATTGACTGAGAGACTAATTCATGAGTCACAGACTTTAGGGATGCTGAGCAAGCTTCTTTATGTCCAATTTCTAGCAGTGAATCCTTCTGTCTTTTAGGATCTAGAAGGCTCATGGCTTTTACATGGACATAGGCTTTAGTGGTGCTGCCTTACAGCAGCATGGCAATGGAGGAGGTACAGAAGAGCAAACTTCCACCTAGCAGTGGATCTTCTCTCTGGTAAGAGCAGGAGGTAACCAGGTTTCAGAACAACCTGCTGACTTAGCCCCCGTGTTGACTAAAACCATCAGCAAGAAACCCCATCATGTGAATTTACACAAAGCATATTTCTCGGGTCAGGCATGAAATCAAAATTCCTTTAAGGAAGATGAGACTTTAAACACTTGCTGTCGGGGAAAAGAAAAAAAGTCTCCAAAGGCCTCATCTCAGGCATGATACAGTCACAAACATCTGCTTCCGTTTCAGTTTTTCCTTCTGTGAAAAAAACTAAAGAGAGTGTTTCCAGATCCCTGGAGCAGCTGTCCCTTTTAAGCCAGCTACACAGCAATATGACACACACCGTCGGACTGTGGATGGGAAAGTGCTGTATTGATCAAAACAGACAAATTTCAGCTCTTATTTTTGGACTTTTGCTAGGCAAAGCAGTGGAAGGCTGTTACAAGATTTTTTTTTTTTCGGTCAGTGTTTTGAATTCTGAATTAGAAACTGGTGTATTTCAGGAGAGTCTCATCAGCAGCAAATGTGAGATGCAAATGCAGCTAAAGCCTACAGTTTAATCCTCATTAAGAGACTCATTGGTGTCCACTTTATCAGAATAATGAGATAGAAAACAAGCGTCCTAAGGGAGACCTTAATTAGGAGTTTTGGCAGGTCTGTTAAAATGAGTATATGATGACTGATTCCGGGGGTTTGCTGGCTCTGCATTTTATTGCTAATATGCATTTGAAAATACTTCTTGTTCTCCTAAGCTTCAAAATGCATTCAGGGTTTAGTTCAAGTAGCTGGCCTGATTCTATGATTTTTTTAAATCCTTCCTCCAAATTCCTACAGACCTTCAGTCCCTCTGCTCAGTCAGACATTAGGAGTCAGGGTTTGCTTGCAGGGTGCCTTACAAATGATTCTGTTTCAGCAGTCACTACATGAAGCAGTCTGAATCTTACATATCTAGTTAAGGATAATCTTAGGGCAAAAGCAGAGAAGAAGGATTCCCAACCAGGGCATGCACCCCCTGTTCAAGCTGGAACAAATAATTTATTCTTTCTGTGCCTCTGATCCCTGCCTATAAAATGGAAAAAATAATATTATCTGTGTTAATTTTCATACTATTTTTACCTATTTTAGGCTTCCTCAGACAAAACCTGCTTGTTATTGTGTGTACATAGACCACACAATCTCTGATGCTGATTGTGGATATTAGCTCCTCCTGCAAGATAAACTTATCTTTATCACACTCCTGTTGGACTGCAGCACATCTCCCTCCTCTGCTTTCTTCACAGTTTAAGTAGTGTTTGGCTATCACTTAGCACTTGGCTGCTAATTTGGCCAATTAAATATTATTTTATGGACAGGCAAATTTCCAGAAGCTGAATGACTCTGCAGTGCTTTGACTCCAGAAGCAAGGAAGGATTTTCAATACATCAGCACAGCCAGTGGCTCAGGAATTCCTCAGGTCATCAAGGTCTGGAGCATACAGTGGAGAAATACCTGGCAGTACCAGCCCCATTCTTGCCATCTTTCTCACGACTCTTTTAGTGATCACTACCCAGAGACAGGCTTCCAAACTATAGGAACATTTGGTCAGACTATAATAGTAATAAAAAAAGTTTAACCTTTTATTATTATGCTAGCAATTTAATTTAGTAACAATTTATTACTACAATATAATTTTATTACTATAAAACAAGTCAGTAGCTTTTCCCTGATCCAAGACAAGAGAGTTCACATCTACACAGATCAGCTTTCTCATCTTCCACAACCAATGGCTGCACATGAATTTCCTACTGGGCACCATCCCTAGGTCCAAATCACCAGAGGCTATGTAGCTGCTGTTGATTTGCCTGGATAAAACCTAGCTGTGAGACCAGGAACTGTTGTAGCAATTAACAGTACAGTTTATTGCATGGCAGTGCTGGAACCAGGAGCTGGCTGTGCTTTAGTAGCCCAGCTGCAGCCAAAGGGACCCAAATACAGACACTTCCTCTGTGACAGAATGTATGTTTGTAATAACAACAAAGAGAGGTGCAAAACTCCAAAACATTTTGCCTGCAGAGACTTCTGCTACTGATGCCACATCTGTGGGTTGTTCAGGACCCACAGGGCTGGCACTTCTTGAAGGGAGGAAGGTGATCCCACAAGGGTGCCTTCATTGGCAGTGGTGACTTGCCTGAGAAAGAACAGCTGTCCTTTTCCATTTAAAACCAAAGACAGCAGCAATGTTGGTAGTAGCTCATTTTTAAATGTCACCTAGAGGTTGGAGATCTTCTGCGGGACAGATAAAACTTGAGTTCTGTGCTCCTCTCAACATGGAGAGCAGGATAACCAACAGCTCTTCCAGCCCCAGGCTAGGATACCATCACCTACCTTGTATCAAGGCTAGAAAATTGCCACCCAAAGACTCAGTTTTCCATAACAGAAATCTAGAAAAAAAATTCCAGCAGGGAACCCCAGGTTCACAACGATATCTATCCAAATCTGCAGAAGAAGTTATTATGTAGGACACACTGGTTTTGTTGTCTTTTAAAAAAAAAAAATGATAATCCTTTTGTGAGGTACATAAGATGTCTTGCTCTCTGGCCATGAGATGTAGGCTCTCAATTGTGCAGTAGCTACTGCACTGCTGGGAATAGCTGAATTTAGGTTCCTTGCTAGCTGCAAGATGTAGTGTTTGAGGGGGTTGTCCTAAATGTGTGAATTTACAAAACAGTCCCTTGGATGAGCATGGTGCATAAGGCCTCTGGAGGGACATCCTAACTGCTTTTCTTGAAATAGAAAAGTTTGAGATACCAAACACAGAGAGCAAGGTTGTCCCACTTTTCTGGCAAAGCTCCAATTTGATAATTACTACTTCACCTATCCATAGTCCCTGTGTAATTTTAATTGCAAAAAGTTCCATGTGTGTCTCCCTTGAATTCATGGAGCGTTGCTCAGTCGTGCTTCATATTTGCCACACTGCTTCCAAAAATAAAGTTAATTTTGTCAAACCTGGCAGAACAGATGAATGTGTGCTAACATTCTTTAACTCTGGAATTCCATACACAAGGGAAACACTTTGTCCCCTTATCCCACCTTCAGAAAGATCTTCGGTACAGAGATGATCTGAGATCACAGAGGGGCCTTATCTCTTCTAGACACCTATATCACCTTAATCATACCAAGTGCAGAGGTAATTTTATAACAATACTCTACTGCTAGGAAGCCTGATAGAGATCTGGGGAAAATTCCATGAAAAATCATTTATAAATTTATAGTTTGGGGTTTTTTTTTATTCATCACCCTGAATGAAAACATATCTGTTTTTTCTAATTTTGTTTTGCCTGTCTTTTAATTCCAGGCACTATATCACAAGCTTTTCTTTATGAGAAAGAAGAGTCTTATATTTCCTGATATGCTGTGCATGTGAAGCATCAACACAGGGTTACCACTGTTCACTCTTGGAGATGTAGTAGGAGGGATTGAAGTCCTTGGGTTTTCCAGCATAAGATTTTCAATGTTGACAGTAGCTTTCTGCATGTTTTCCAGTTTTGCAACATCCTTTTTTACTGTCTAGAGAAACGAACTCAATAAAGTATTGATCTCTTCAGTGATGTGATTGGAAACACAATCACTGCTATTGATTACCAACCTTGTGTTACGCACATAAGAACAGTTAATCCTTATCCCTCCTAATTTTTTTTTTTCTTCTTGCAGATGATGAACCCAGTTTTCAAACAGACCCTTAGTTTTCAGAAGCATGGCTTTAAAATTTCTCATTTTAAACTTGTTATCATTGAGCAGACCTGTTTGACTAAACATTCCAAATCATAAGATGTGACAATGACCAATTTTTTTTACCTCTGAACAATTTACAGTGTTCTCTTTGGTGTTTCTTTGCTTCCCATCCAGAAACTTGCTGGATTAGTGCCTTCATTTGTTTACAGAATTGAGGATTTATTGGCCTGTTTGGTAATTCTGGACATTTAGCAGGTAGTTAGTCAAATGTAACAGCTCCTGAATCCCACCTGTGCCTTCTAAGTACATAAAAAATGGAGAACGATGGATCTGCTTTAGATGTTTATCCCCAAAATCTCTTATCATAAATCCCTATGCTACACCATTCCTCTGAAGACTGTCCATAGAAGAGTTCTATTCAGAGAAAACTCTTTCCTCTTCACTACAAACCACCCCTTGGCATAAGCAGTTTCTCTCCATCTTTAAACATCCCCCTTCGATGAAAGGTACTGATAACATTATGAAGAACCAAGCCTGGAATTACCCAGATATTTCAGAGCTCCTGGAGGGTTTCCAACAACTTTCTGCTTGCCTGTACCACTTTTGACTCCATGGTACCTGATCACCAAGCTGAGTCAGAGGGATTGGAGAAACTCATGGTTTTTATCTCGAAGAAAATACACTGTAGATGATTTCAGAATTGCCTCAGGGTTTTATTCTTGATGTTTTAGTGTGTGTTGGTTACAAGGGGAAAACAGTATTAAGCAGAAACGAAACAGAAAATAACTAAACTGGGTCATTCCACAGCCAGTTATTATAATGGGCTTTCTAACCTCTGAAAGGTTTTCTGATTTCTGTCCAGACACTGGTTTTACAAAGTGCTCCTTTAGAGAGACAACATGCATCTTCATTTTCCAGTCCTGTTTATCACACTTGTGTGAGAACCTTTGCAGCCATTATTCACCAGCTTGCAGCAAAATGAGCAGAACCTCTGAACCTGCCTCACACCACAGTACCATTAAGAAAAAACATTTATCATTTAACTCCATGTTGTTTGCATGTGAAGTTTCTCTCTCCTAATGAGATGTTGTTCTCCATGGGTATTTTTTCCCGTATTTCATTATTACAGGTCCCTTCAGGCAGGTTTCCCTTGAGCTTTAATTATGAAAACAACACCTGTTTTCAGTGCCACTGTTGGAGATCTCATCCATTCCAGAGGAAGCATGTGCTTCCCTGTTATCTTGAATGTCTTCCACTCCCTGCATTGATTTCCCAGAAAATGCTGTATTGATTTTTTCTGGACATTTCAGGGAATGCCTCATCTTCCTCACTCTTCCTTCTTCTGAATATTAGGAAGCTACACTCACCCTTGTTCTCTCCAGTCTTCCAATTAGGGAATACTTGTGATTCTCCTTTTCTGTTTAAACCCTTATGTGATCAGACCTTTTGCTGCTGTGCCTTATGCTTTTTGAACCTGCTCTCCAGGTCAGTAGGAAATGCAAAGATATTTTTTCTTGGACCTTAATCAAACCTAAAGACCTGCTGCAATGTTTCTACACAAAGACTGCTCTGCTTTTAAGCTCTACTTTAAGAGTTATTTTCATCTGTCATATTTTTGTTGGTTTGGGTTGAAGAGCCTGGTGTTTTGTCATGTTCAGTACATTCATCATATCATCTGCTATTAAACTCTGCTTGTGTTGGCTTCAAGACCATGGGCAAAATGATTCTCCTAAAATATTCTGGCTATATTTGGAGTCTGTGTTATTGTTATGTTATTGTTTTATTGCACTAGAAATAATAAACAGTGATGAATAATAAAGTAGTTCTTACCTTCAGAATCTTCTGCCTTTAACTCACATCACTGCTGTGGGGAGAACAGGGCATCAAACAGCCAAAAAGAATAATTTTCACTGTATAATAATAAAGCACCAGTTTACATCTAGGTACTTACATTAAAAGAACAAAGAAAGGTAGGTTTAAAACACTGCCAGCCTTGTAATATTATTCATCTAGGGAACTGGACAGAATTGACCATAAGGAAATTTCTGGATTCTCCTTAAAAAGAGTGATTTATCACATAACCAACAGTGACAGACCCAAGCAAAATCCTAGCCTTCAGTCTTGGATAAAGCCAAAGAACTAAGAAAGGTTTAAATCCCAAAGCAGAACCATGTATGAAGGGAGTTTGGGATCCATTCTACACAACACAAACCACCTAAAAAATGAGGATCTACTTTAAACTAGAAAGGTAGCTTCCTCTTGTAGCTTAGAAAGATAAATAATTGAAGTGTCAAGACACTTGGTCTTAAGAAAGGCTGGACCATTCCCACAGTGGCTTTCTAAACCTGCTACCAGAAGAATCAAGCTTAGACTAAGTACCTGAATTTTAGGTAGGCAAAGATAGGTTAGATTTTTTCCACATTAAATATTCCTGAATCTTTCTAACAAGTGTAGCTTCATGTTTCATAGTAATGTTCCAAATGTGCTCACTACAGCCTGGCACAATAAAATCATGCCTGAATTTTAAATGGGACACAATTTATCACACTTTCTTCTGTCTGTCATGTAATGATTGGGTTAACAGTTAGTTCTCTGTCTTCTTATCCTCAGAAACCCAGCTGTAACAAAACAAATAGCTCAAGCAAACAATGTTCACAATGTTTACTTTGTCCAGTTTTTTTAAGGGGTCTCCAGATACAGTGGAAAACTGATGAAGGGTTTTAAGGGCAATCTGTTGTGTGGGCAATGTTAGAGGTCTAATTTTTTCTCCAAGAGGTTCACAACATGTCCTGCAGCCCACAGTTCAGTTTATTCCTAGGCTATGATAAATGGGGATGTAGTGAAGAATGAAGGAAACAGAAGGCAAGACTGGAAGAAGATTTCTTAGTCTTCTAGAAGTTTTACAAGCTCTGAGCAATTCACCATAGAATAAATTAGCTTATTCTATTAAAATGACTGGTCTGTTTTGTTCCAGTTGAAAACACAGGCTGCTATTTAACAGAGAATTACATTAATTACAGAATCATGGAATTTAACAGCTTTGGTCCCAATACTGACCCGAGGAAAACCACTCTTCACTGGTCTGCACTCAGCTACTGAGCCATTGATCACAACTTTCTGAGTGTGACATCTCAGCCAATCCCTTATCCACTGAATGACCCACCCTTCAAATCTATGTCTCTTCCATTTAGAGTTAAGGATGTCATGCAGGACGGTGTCAAATGCTTTGCACAACTGCAGGCAGATGGTGTCAGTTGCTCTTTCCTTACCCAACAGTGCTGTAACCCCATCACAGAAGGCCACCAAATTTGTCAGGCGCCACTTGCCCTTATTGAAAACACATCGGTTGGCACAAACCACCTTCTTATTTTCCATGTGCCTTAACACATTTTCCAGGAGGATCTGTTCCATGATCTTGCTGGACACAGAGGTGAGACTGACTGGCCTTCGGTTCCTTAGGTCTTCCTTTCTTCCCTTTGTAAAAATGGGAGTAATGTTGCCCCTTTTCCAGTCAGTGTGAACTTCACTGGACTGCCACAGCTCCTTAAACATGATGGATAATGGCTTAGCCATTTCATCTGCCAGTTCCCTCAGGATTTGCAGATGTATCTTATCAAGCTCCATGGACTTCTTCACTTTCAGGTTCCTTATATAGTCTCAAACCTGATGCAGTGCACAGTTGTTTATCCTCCCAGTCCCAGCCTTTGTCTTCTGCAACTTGGGCAGTGTGGCTGGAGCACTTGCTGATGAAGATTGAAGCAAAAAAGTCAGCCATCTACATGTCCCAGGTAACCAGGTCTCCCGTTTCCTTCTGGAGAGGATTCACATTTTCCCTAGTCTTCCTTTTATCACCAACATACCTATAGAAGCTTTTCTTGTTACCCTAGATGTCCCTGGCCAGATGTAATTCTATCTGGGCTTTAGCTTTCCTAACCTAATCTCTGGCTGCTTGAACAATTTCTCTGTATTCTTCCCAGGCTACTTGTCCTTGCTTCTGTAGGCTTACTTTTTTTATTTGAGTTTGTACAGGGGTTCCTGGACAGCAGTGAACAGTATACATGAATCAGTATAACTTGGACTTAAACATGTTATGAATTTGCTTTCCTATTGGGAAAAAAAAAAAAAAAAAAAAAAAAGATTGTTGGCCAGGTTTGAACAAGGAAAGTCCAATTATTTTGGTTTAGATTTCTTACATTGCAACAGAAAAAAAGGAAGGAGTAACATTTTCACTTATCCATGCTTCCAACAATTTAGACGACTCACATCCATGAAGTCATATTCTTTGAAGCACTGTTTTACAGCAAACTTTGCTAAAACACCCAGCCATTCATCAACAGATAATTGCCAGCATTAGATAAACTTGCAGAATCCAAAGCAAGATAAAGAACTCTTTATGTTCACAAAGACTATTACTCATCGGATGGCAGTTGCAGCTTTGGAACAGCAATTGCTGCCATGCTTTGTTAAATTTGGTATTCATAAAAAAAAAATAAATCCACAAACAACACAAAAGTGAAACAAAAGCCTTGCTAATGTTTAAATTTTATAGTGAGATACAGCCACGAGGCACTAGCAGAGAAGAATATTTCTGATTGGCTACCAGCTGTTGGAGCTGAGCAGATGAGCTGAAAAGTAGCAATTTACAAGCTATTTCATATTTAAAACTGTTAGGTCCTGTGCAAAACAATCTTTTCTCTCTGGGAAAAACAACAGGGAAAAAAATATATAAAAAAAAAAAGCCCCAGAAGAAAGGAAATGTCCCCTGAGAACAAATCCTCCCAGCACAATGAGGAATTTCAGATTTCTCCTTATTCTTTCAAATGTTTTATTTTTTCAAATACTTTTTTCTTTCAACTCAATCAGTGTCATTTAATTATGTTAAAAATCAAACTTGTTCCTTTGAAACATTAATTACTAACTTACCTCACCTCTGCTGTGTTGTAACATGTCACAGTTTAACCTACAGCTCACTTTTTAATCATTGCTGTATTGACAGAGCTATTTTAATACAAAGTCTTGGAGAATTTCTGAATGCAGTTACGTAAATTGTGATTAATTAAGAAAGATTATTGCGCTTAAACGAGAATGGAAACAATAAATGTTTATTCTAGGAAAACATAAAAGATTTGTGCAAAACCGTTGCATTCTATATATATCCCTTCATTTAACAGCTCTACAAACCTGCAAAAGTTGGTTCTTGTTGAAAACTGCCAGGCTACATACAATGAAATCTGGAGTAGTAATACCAGAGAGCTGTCAGTCAGCCATCCATCCATCTAATTGGCTTCTTACCATCTTTCCATCATGTTTTTTTTATAACTGGTCGCCTCTGGCTAAAATGCAAATCATGAGGAAGAGCCGTCTAGAAAAAGCTGCTGCTTTCTTAATTATCTGTCAGAGTATGGACCAGTGGACCCTGGGCCGCAGAGTAGAGTTATGCTAAGCAGCAAGGCATCATGGGAATTGGAGTGACAGCTCATTTTCCTCCTGTGTTTTTTCTGCGTTCGAATGACAATGCAGAAATACGGGTTTTTCCCACACTTTCTCTGAACACCTGGGCCAATGCTCAGGGGAACACAGAGCCAAAACTGTCACATTTCCAGACATGGTCTTATTGCTGTCACTGTGACAGGATTGTTGACAAATGCCAGCAGTCATCTCAGCATCTTGGGAAATGTCTGCCGTGGTTGTGTCAACAGCCTGACAGAAATTGTTAATGTTTAAACTTCTTCCACTGACAGAATCCTGTCTTGCTGACAGTATTTGTCATATGAAACTCAATCTTTGTCAAACTTGCTTAAAAATTAACACTTTCTCCATTTTTTTTGCAGCTAACTGCCTGTGTGCTTTTTTTTTTTTTTCTTAAGTAATAAGATTTCAACAAGGTAATATTCCACAGTCCACAATGAGTCCAAGAGCACAGGCACATTATGAACTTATGGCCAGCTTGTCCTTTTGACCACTGCTACAATGATAATTATGCTTTTATTCCTTGCCCATTTTTTTTGCCTTAGGAATCAAAGTTCTGAATTATTCAAGAGCCATAAAAATCCTATTTCTCAGTGTACAATGTGGAAAATCAATTAAACAGAGTTAGCTTAGCACTTATATAAAAATCAAGTTACAAGTTTGTAGACATACATTAACTGAGTCCTTCTCCAACTTTGGTTTTGAAGGTCAGTCCAGCTGGACAGAGGAACAGGGTCACTAAGTCTTACCTGGAAACATTACTCCAGCTCTAAATCTGCAAAGTCCTAGCACAAGCATTAGCTTGTACAAGGGGAAGGCAAGCCACATAATCGATGTACTAGATCTTCCAAAAAAAATGGCATGGGAATATCATGGATCATTTACATTTATCTAAGTGAACATAGTTGCACCGAAGAAGACCTGAACTAATCATCAACATCTCATTGGGTGCAAACAATGAAGTACCAGCATGAACTTCTGCATATTTTTATGCTTCAGTAGGAAAACTTGAAGGACGAATGTATAACTAGAGGTGTAGAGACCTTCAGAATGCTGGAAAACATGATCTTGGAGCACCATTAGGAAGAGTTTTGCCTGTGAATCCCTACTGATACCGAACGCATGTTCCCTGGCAGCATTATGATACTTGTTAGGATGTGTCTAAGAGTGAAAAAAATCAAACTTTAGCTGTTCACAGTAATTGAAGATTTAGCAAGAGCGATGTCCTGGATACATTTTAAAGCTAAGTATTTATACTTTCTCTCACTATTGTCGTCAGAGAAAATGTTCAGTGGGCACTTCTCCAACCTGTGGGAAAGTGAATCCATTCCATTAGTAATCCTTGCATAGGCCTGAGGTTGTGTCCTAAATGTTTCATTTGAAACAATTATTCTTCATTTAACTTCCTAACCTGATTTCTGTATTATTAACTGTCATCTTCCAGACACTGAAAAGGACAGAAGCAACCCCTAGGCAGGCAGAGTTACTCATACATAGCATTGATATAAGGAATCAATATAATCCAAAACAGAAAACATGGGCTGGAGAGCTAAGGTTGCCTTTATCTTCACCTCAGTGCTGACTCTGCTTCTCAGTGTGATTTTTTCCACTTTTTTTAAAAACCTGGATCCCTAAAATAATTTATGAAGCACCATACATAAGCAATGTATGATCTGTTTCTAGAAGTGAAGACCATCTGACTCTTCCCTTGTAGGCAACAATGGCTAAAGGTGCTCAGTGTCTATATGAAACAAGGTATTCCTTTAACAAATACTGTAAGTTCTTAAACTTACAGTATTTGGTTTACAGATTGAGTTTGGACTTGGTATTGTCACATCTTACTCCTGCTGCTGGATGGATACCCTCAGTTTCGTTTCCTATGCAGTCTATTAGAAAGCTGGATACCTAAAAGTGAGACCTGTAGGAGTCAGCAGCCTGAGCCACAGACTGCCTATAAAAGTAAGAAATGCGTGTAAGAGTGAGAAAGGAAGAATAAATCTTTGGTCACAGTCCTTAATTATATGAACATTTATATATTTTGTGTCATCCAGATCTGTTTCAGCTTCCTAGTGAATTGAGTCAAACTGACAAGAGATGTCAGGAAGTGTATTTGACATGAAATACTTGGATTTTAGATGATGAACTTCCAGCATCATGATTTGAGTAGTATAGGCTCGCTGAAAGAAAAGGATGTGTTTCTGGAGAACCACCAAGGTGCCAAGGAAAAGTGGACTCCTCTTCCATTTAGGAAGCAACTGAGAAAACATTCTCCATATGTTTTAGCAATTTAGCATTTCCTACTTAAGCTTAAAAAATTATTTAAGAACAGGGTCTTGGGTCTTTTGCCTATATCTTCACTTTCCCACTTACAAGCTGAGATAATTATAATCAGTGACTCTGAAACATCCATGAAATTCAGAATTGCAAGATAATAGAACGGTCTAGCATTGTTATTTCTTTTTGAAGTTATTTTTAAGCTTTCCACCAATGAATCATAATTATATCTATTTGCTCTTTATTACAGCCTGGTCAGTGAAATCAGTCCCAATGTGTTTGAAGATTTGACACTAGATAAAATTTCTATCAGAAATTGGAGATATTGAATACACAGCCATGATCTGCATTCAAGAATGAAATTTAAATTCTGTTAAATTAGGACACATAAAATATTGTCATAGGAACCCAATCTTTCCTGAATTTTACATTGTTTAATCTCACAAAGGTTTGCATAAGTTATTATATTTGAAGCTGATTATCAAGAAGAATCAATTATCTTTTTTTTCCAGTGTACAGGAATGATGTCAGATGAATGTAACAGATGGCAAAATTTGATATTGTCAGTGTGACATATAATTCTAAGAAAGTTTCACTTCAGAGATTTGAAAAGTCTTTATAAAGCAATGTCACCTCTATTTTACAGGTGAAGAAACTCAACCAACTAGCTAGAGCTACAGCGCACATAGACCACTTCTACTGGTGCACAGGCATGTTTATGTGACTTGGTCACAGCTGTAAGCAGAACTGATTGCAGACCCACGTTCAAAATCTCATGTGCCCACAATCTTACCCTTTGCATAATGGAAACAATCCCATATGTCTCTGTCAAAAAGCATGCTAGAGAGTTTGAAACAAATCCATCCTGCCATTTCTGAGCTAGCTCTGGGTGAAAGATATGTGTGTTTGTAAAAAGCAAAAGTTTGGAGGTTTAAACTTGATTTCCAGTTATTCATTTATGAAATATCAAAGTTGACTGGAAAAAGAGTTTGGGTAGAGGAAAGTAAGCAGTGCTCAGAAATTCTGTACCAGACAGGAGCAATGAAAAAACACTTGAGCTACACAGATGGGACACTATCAGATGTAAGGTGCAAAATTCAGCCCTCCAATGAAAGATTTTGGATCCACACAGGGTTTATCTGGAGGCTGCTTGGAAGCTAGTGGACTGCAAGATAGATATTGAAAACTTAAACTGGCTCTTTATGTTCCCTGGCTTGCCTTGCAGCAACCTGTTCTTGCCCAAACCATGGCACATCTGTGCACAGCTATTCTGAGTGATCACCTACGCTGAGTGAAACTGAAAATCCTTCATTCTCCTTGACACAACTGAGGTGATGTAAAGGAGAGAACAGAGTCAAAAAGCCTTTGAGAGCAGAGCAGAGCATATACTATGCAGCCTGAGTTGTGGGCTAAATAATTATCTCTGGGTATTGTATTATTTGCATAATTAAAAAGTTTGGCTGAATTTCCGACACGCTGTCTCCTACATCAGGGAGGTGGTGGGGGTGAGTTAATCAGCAGGAGGAAAGTGAAGGTTAATGAATTGTTATTCAGATGGTGCAGGCCCTGGGAGATTTGTGGATAATTGATACCATTTGGGAGCTAAGGCAGTGGAAGGCGAGAGAGGAGCTGCCACAGCAGCTAGATTGGAAAAGAGCAAGCAAATGATAACTTAGCAATTATCATTTTGATGGGTTTGTTTGTCTTTTTTTTTTAAAACTTATTTCTCTGTCTCACTCTTTTTTTTTTTTTTTCTTTTCTGTTCCCTCATGGACTGAGTAGAATTAAGATGGATGCAAAAAAATCGTTAAAAAAAAAATTAAATACCTGGCAAATGTAATGGCCTTTGAAATCTCATTGTTATATGGAGGGTGGAAAAGAATTTTGTGGAATTGTGCTGGAAGTGTGGTAGCAGCTTCATGTTGCATAATTTCCTTTGATTTCATCTTTCCAGCAGGTGAAATCCCCCTTTTCCAGAAGTCCAGGGTAAGTCTTGTACACCATTAGCCCACTATCACTTATTCACACTATGAAAACATCTAGAGAACACGAACTCAAGCCCCATTGTGGTCATCATTGTCCAAAAAGCTCATAACCCAAGGCCTCTGAAGTTTTAATAAAGAAATCAGTGTGAGAAGAAACTCATGAGGTGACACGTAGTACCTAAAGCTACAAACAGGTGACTAAAAGAATCCATTGTAAAGCACAAACTTTAAAATATCATGAACCACATTGCAGGGGTTCATCAAGCTGCCTGCATTTGACATTCTAAGGAAGATATGAGAAACACCACTGAAAGAATTCTGGCCAGGCACAGCTTTCAGATGGTTGTTTTTAAAGATTGTAGGTCTTGTCTATCTTGAAAAAGTCTTCTGTCCAAGAAAATTTTATCTAACTTAATTCAGAGAAATTCTAATTCAAGTTATTTATAGAAAAATAAATACTTATTATATAGAAAACATAATTAATATAAATTTATAATTTAAATTAAATTATAATTGTTGATATGCTTGAAGGTAGGAAGGCTCTACAGAGGGATCAGGACAGGCTGGATCGATGGGCCAATGGGAGTATTTAAAAGTCATGTAGATATGGTGCTCGAGGACACAGTTTAGCAGTGGATTTTACAGAGTTAGTTAATAGTTGGACTTGATAATTTTAAAGGTCTTTTCCAATCTAAATGTTTCTATGTTTCTATAATTCTGGTAATATTCTATTACTGGAATTTCTTAAGAACCCAAAACAAAGCTCAAGAAGTTATTTCACATTGTTTGCCTGTCAATATCAGTTTGAGACATTTCACAAATGTATTTCATATGCTTACTTCTGACTCACAATCAAAAATATATCAACAAGCCTGTTGATTTTCATCAGTCTACAGACAGAACAAAAAATACTCCAGCAGCAGTGTTGTTCTTGGATAAAACTGGAAATTTTAATGTATGGAACATTCTGGTATTTCAAAACACCATTGCTGTAGATCCCAGTTTACCTGAAAGGGAGCCTGTCTATCCTCTGCTGCTTCCTCAACAAAATCAAAAGGTTTGAGGTAGAATATTTGTCCTTTAATGAATGAGTATTTTGTGAAGAATGCTGAGGTCCATGCTGCAGACAGAAAGTAGGAAAGGTTGATCAAAGCAGGGTAGGGATGCATTGCTTTTGTTTGTTGCCTCTCATTTAGATGGAGCTTGATACTTAGTGGTGAAAATTATTCGGTGAAAATAATCTGCAAATTACTTTTCTCTATTCGAAGACACTTAAGTGGCTGCTGTGATAGAAACGTGAGACCTATAGATAAAAAGAGATCATTACTACTGTGTTTGATGTAGAGTACAAAGAGTTTGAATAGGACGTCCAGTGTAATCAGGAAGTTCTGTAATGGCTTCAGTATATGAGACTAGGCTAAAGATGGACAAAGATCTTCAGAAAACCCTGAGATTTAGTCCAATGCTATGAAAAGCTAGTGTTGATCCATCTATTATGGCTAACATAACAGTAAATCCTGGTCTACACATCACCTAAGAGGAAGCAGACTCCAGTACAACTGCATCTTCCCGGGATGGACATGATAGGATCATTAATTATTGTCTGCCTAGAAAATCTGTATTTTTGTTACCAATGAAAGTTTCCCACACCCCTTAAGCATTTTTTTGTGCTCATTCTATGTTCTGCAGCAAAACCACAGGACTTTGGCCCAAATGTGTAAGATCAATACAGTATTTACTTGGACTTTGTTAATCACAGAATCATAGAATGTTTTGGGTTGAGAGGGACCTTGAAAGGTCATCTAGTCTAACCCCACTGCACTGAGCAAGGACAACTTCAGCTAGAGCAAGTTGCTCAGTGCCCCATCCAATCTAACCTGGAACGTTTACAGAGATGGGACATCAACCACCTCTCTGGGCAACCTGGGCCAGCTTCACCACACTCATCAGAAGAAATGTTGTCCCTGTATCTAATCTAACCTGCCCTCTTTTGGTTTAAAACCACTACCCCTTAATATTTCCCATCCCTTCCATTGGTGTTAGTCTAGAACAACTCAATTTTCCTGTTATGTCCCACTGAACTGATCTTTTCTTTTCTACTTTGCCTGGCTGTCTTTGAACTCTTTTTTTCCCTTTTCTTTTTTTTTTTCCTTTTTTTTTTTTTTTCTTTCCCCATATTACAAGTTCCTGCACCTTTGAGACCTTAGCAACTTCAGGAAAGTTTTATTTATTTATTGAATAAAAAATTCAGTGGGAAAAGAACATACACTCACACGTACCTGTATGGTGGGAAGGGGAGGGGGTGCAGAATCTAGGGCACAGCTTGCCTTGATGAGAAAGATGACAAGTGCCCCCCACTGCAAGCGTGGGACTGAGAGACCGTGGACTGAATTTAAGGAGGTTGCTAGTGACTTCAGGGAGAACTCTTCTACCTGCAATATTTCCTTGTAGTTAAAATATACAGCACACTGCTGAAGCTAGTTATAGAGACAGGCAAGTGTGAAAATTAATTTAAGAGGCAGTTACACAGATTTTGGGTGAAGGTCTGAATAATGAAAATAGCACTGCTAGGGACATATTTTTGGCTGATTCCAGTGCTGAAATACACTGTAATGTTGGCTGATCTCAACTTAATACAATCCTGCAAGCAGGTGTCCTTGATGGTGCTTCAAGACTTCTTGCAAATAACTCCTTATGTTGCCACTTTTAAAATATGTGGGCAGTATTGTTGGGCACAACTCACAAACACAAAATAAATGGGAAAAAGAAAAAAAAGACATGGCAATTTGCATTGAGGAGTGTAGAATATAAAGTAACTGGGTTATGCTCTAACAATAAGCATGCTGGTAATTAAAGCCCTGGAAATTTAGCAAGGGACTGGGGACTGAATTAAGAGTTAAATTAAAAATTCCTAGATTGATAAATATGCTCTGGGTCACACAAATGACAAGAGTGCTCAGAGTGAAAGGCTGGTTGTAGAGAGACTGAGTTGATAACCCCTTGACATTCCCCTGCAGTCCATCATATATAAAATATTGCTACTTTCTCTCTTTCTCTTGTGTTCCCATTCTTTATGTCAATCTTTCAGCCTTACCACCTCTTACCCAGGGACTACCTCCATTCTGACAGCAATTTTAGGCAAAGGCTAATTGAATAAACAAAGGCATATCACATCCCTCTGCTTAGAAGCTGAAACCTGAAAAACAAATTTAACAATGATGAAGCTTTCTGAAAACCACAGATATTTAAGCACCATTACCAAAAGACTGGAAGAGCTGTTGTCATTTTAGCTTAGTAAAACCATCCAAGATTGAATTTTCATATCCACATTTAGCCTTCTATAACTTGTGTGCTCAGTTTAAGCTAATCATCAATATTTCCTCACCTTTAATAAACTGGGGCAATTCCAGAGGAATATTCTGTGGTAGTATTATGACATGATGAATGGCTCAAGATGCCTTTTTTCTTTCCTGTTGTCTAAAGAGGTGGCCTATATATTCAGCTTAACTTTTACACCTTCAATACTAAGTGTTTTGAAATAGATAATACATTCCTGTATATTTGCATCTTAGTTAATTAAAAATTTGTAAATTAACACTGCCATTCTAACATCTTTAGTAATAAATTTATCATTTCTATTCATTTCTTCACTGTTATTATTTATTATAGAAAATGCCTAGTTTTGAAAAGAAGCAGAATTGAATGTGTTGCTAAGCTCTGATGTCTCACAGAAAGAATAAACTCTTTTTTTCTTTTTTCTAAGAGTTTTGCTGCAGCAGATGCCATCACTGACCACTGAGCTAGAAACTTTCTACTTTACGGGTCTAGTGCAAAATTTAATCCAATCTGTTTGATTATCAAAATCCAAGCAGTTGCAAAGCATAGTCATCTGTTCTTGGAGTATTAAAATAGAAAGGATTTTAATGTCTGAGGGAGCCGAGCTCTCCAGAAGCCACCAGGGATATCTGTCCTTCTGACTACAGGAGGGTATATAATCTTATACCATGACAATATCTTCTCTCCCCATTGGTGGAAAAGCGGGAATGGAAGAGATGGAAGTCTTCACAGACTTTTTTGCCTAACCTAGTGCTTTACCCCAAAGAATATTTCCTCTGCATCGACAGCTGCACAGTAAAAGCTGCTCCGTCTGTTAAAATATGCAAATGACCAGCAAGCATCTTTCCTCCCTCTCCTACTGGGCAGGGAATTCTGAATCTAAATTTATGGTGGGAAAAAAACAGAGGATCAGAGTGAAGTGAATCTCAAACTGAGGGACTATAATGCTTTTTGCTGGATAGTGGTTTCAGCAAAGGGAAAATATCAAACAGGGACTTACATACTGGTTCTAGTAAAGAAATGTTTCAGCTTAGATTGGCAAAATCAGTGGACAGGACAGAAGGTCACTGAATTAGGGGAAAATTAACAACTAAGTCATAACACTGACAGATCTTTGAAAAAAAAAATCATTTATAGTTATAGTTCAAAGATAAAAGTACACTGAAAGAGAATGAAAGTAAACTGATTAAATTGATTGAGCTGCTCAAGAAAATTCAATTTGTCCTAGAAGACAAGTATATTTTTTTAAATTTACTAATTTAAAGAAGAGAACAACCTCACTTTCCATTTGTTTTGTGTTCATTAGTTTTGCCTTCTGGTCTATTTGGTTATGTAGACAATGAATTAGGAAAGGTAAAGGTAGCTGGTCACAGCAATTCAAGACACTCAGTGCCGGCCTGTCTTTACAGCCACTAAGGATGGTATCTGACCTAAGCATCCATTCAATACAGGACTCCACTCAAAGTCTTAGATATAAATTTAAATATTTTTTTCAAAGAAGTAAAAATTTTAAACTTGTTTTCATAAAGAAGTTCATTTTCTACTGTTCCATATTGGACCTTTCAGAACTGCCCCCTACATCATCCAATAAACTAATTTAGCTCTTTATATTTTCCTCTCTACTCAGATCTCAGGACAAACTTCCCAGACACATCTTTCTTCTGCCAATTTCTTTCTGTGAAGCTGACCAAGAAAATCCAAGCTGGTTTTCTTGAAACCATGTGTCTCCCTCTTTATTTTCTGTAATTGTCTTTTTCCAGCTTCTTCCAATCCCTTTAAACTTTTCTTCAGCATGATTTGTAGAGGATTCTTAGCTTTATAACCTAGGTCTCAGCAAGCGAAGGTGGAAAAGCCAAAAGATTCTGGCTTTGTGTCCATGGTCATTTAGACACCTTCTCTAGTTAGCAGAAATAGAAAGAGAATATTTCTACAGAAAAATGTGATGCTTTCCAAAGGTAGTTATTTAAGGCATCCATTTCTCCCTGGATATATCACTCCCTGAGAGTGCTTTGTCTCAGCTCCTTGGATGACTGAAGACAGTCTAACTGATTCTCTGTCTTTGGGGCATTTTCTATCCATGTCTCAGCAGAGTTCTGGATCAGAACTAGGGTTTCAGGTCCCTATAGTAATAAATAAACTAATGCTAGTAGTGTGCACTTTGGTGAATTTGTATAACAGGAAACAGAAAGGAATTAAGACAATCCAACAACAAGAATAGTAAAGTCCTTGTTTTGAGATACAGGTCATTTGTCTCTTCTTTTTCCTTCTTGCTAATGAATTCCTTTTTAACTTCAGTCCAGCCATGAATTATTGGATTTGTGGGCCTTTTTTACAGATGGAACAGCAATGGCACATAATCCATACAGCTGTGCATGCAGTATCTGGCAGAGGTCCGGCTGGTTTTCTACTTGCCAGCAAGCCACATTTTTGGCTGGAAGAACCAGAGTTGTTCCAACTTTATTGGCCCTAATCACACCAATATTTCCACATTGTAGAGACTAGTGCCAAAGTCATTCGTGTTCTTCTCACTCCCTAGCAGTGGCTACATGATCGAGTTTTGTCACCCTTCAAAGTTATTATGTGCATAATAATGATGAAAAAAAAAATCTGTTGACATACAGCATTTTTCTTAGCAGATCTCAAGGATCTTTTCAAAAGAGGTCAGCATTTTTATGCCCGTTAACAAATGGGGAAGCAGGCATAAGAAGATGAATTGTGCTTACTAAGGGGTTCAGGTTTTTGTTTTTTTTTTTTTTTAATATAAAGATAAAAGAAAAGAACAAGAAAAGATCCTTGGAAAAGAATCCTAGTCTCCCACTGCATCTATACAAATAAACAAATCATTTCCAAGGCATAGACTTGAGCTCAATGCCACAGTCTTCACATCATGTGTGAGGTTCCTCAACAGCTAGCAGACCTTAATGCTATCTCCCTCCAGTGAAAGACCATGGCCCATTTTCCTTGCTAGTAAAAATTCATCCCTCAATGTAAATCCCTGTGTCTCCTTGTGAGGATGCCTTATTTC